>NC_056739.1:1077090457-1077305457 GCF_019279795.1 Protopterus annectens
GTGGGCGTGCCTTCATTGAAGGTTGGGTGTCAGGCTGGCACCTTGGCTCCGTAAAAATCTACTGCCAATCATTAGTGGACCAGAGTTCCACTGTGGCAACCCCTAAACAGGAAAAAAACAAAACAAGAACAACATTAATAAGGAATGTGTGTCCTGTACAATGAAGATTAGGTCAAATTTGTTGCCATTTTATTTTTCGCTAATGTATGGACATTTTGTTATTCAGTCATACAATTTTAAGTGCTGCTTTCTGGAATCTTGGTATCTGGAACCGCCCCATAGCCATTCTCTCTCCACTCTCCAAAATGCTAGAGAGATGCATACACTCTCAAGTCTCAGACTACCTACTTACTAACAACCTCCTTTCCAATACTCAGCATGGTTTCCAACCAAACCATAGCACCACCACTACCTTATTGTCCTTTACTAACACTATCCTTCAGCATAAAAATAATGGCCATCTCTCCTCTGCTACTTTCCTAGACCTATCTAAAGCATTTGACATGGTCCCACACAAACAACTTATCTCTGTCCTCAATAACCTATCCTTCACTCAATCAGTCACCAACTGGTTTCAGAGTTACCTGTCTGACCGCCAACAATCCATTGTATGGCAGAATGACATATCTCCCCAACTACCTGTCACCATAGGGGTTCCCCAAGGATCCATCCTTGGACCCCTACTCTTCTCTGTTTTCACCAATAATCTAGCCTCTGCCACCAAACATGGCACACTCATACAATACGCAGATGACTCAACCATCATCTGCTCAGCCCAGTCCCTACCCAAACTGCAAAAAGTCACACAGGAAGCCTTTTCCTCTGTTGAAACTTGGTTATCCGATGCCCAATTAATACTCAACCCAAACAAAACTACTCATCTTCCAACCCACCAAACATACTCAAAACAACTCTCACTTTAACATCACAGCAAAAGACAACACCACTATATACCCAACTGAACACACCAAATTGCTAGGAGTGGAAATAGACAATAAACTAAAATTTGACATTCACATATCCATGACCATAAAAAAAGTCCACAAAAAACTAGGAGTGTTATACAGAAATAAGCAACTTCTCACCAAAGCAGCAAAGATTTCAATAGCAAATTCCCACCTTATCTCCACCCTACTTTATGTCTCTCCAATATATACCAACCTAAGGCAATGCGATCTAAACAAGCTAGAGACCTGCTACAACAAAATCACCAAATTCACCACAGGGACATCCTACCGTAGTCACCACTGTCTCTCACTTGCTGAACTGGGCTGGCTTGAACTCCCTCACCTCCTTCAATGGTATCAACTCTCATTCGCCCACAAACTAGTAAAACATCCACTAAATGTCCCATCCCTCCAGAATCTACTCCAACCCTATCACACCACCAGACCACTAAGATCCAGCAACAAAAATCACTTGCAGATCACTAAAGCCAATAACTCTGCTGGTGAAGCACTATTCTCTTGCACCACAGCCAAATTATGGAACTTCCTCCCACCCACAATTACCTCCGTACCATCATGCACCCACTTCAAAACTTTACTAAAAGCACACCTAAAAACATGCTGGCTATGCCCTTGCAGCTCCCACTCTAATATCACCCACCCCATCCAACTACTACCTTTCTTTCCACTCCACTAACTACCTTGATTATAGCAAGCTCAGATGCTCATAAGCCTAGTACTTCTTATACAGCAGGAACTTCGTATTGTAACATTTGTTAATGTCTGTTATGTACTTCGCAGATAATAAGGATTCTAGTTGTCTACTGATGTACTATGTTCTTCATCTGTAAATATGTTGCAAGTAATTGCTATGTTAAACTGTTAATCACTATGTAATCCAATGTAACTACTGTCTGTTTAACTGTGGAGCGTTTCTCCCCGGGCCTCCGCTGAAAATGGACCTATGTCCAGTCGGACACTCCCGGTCAACAAATGTAAATAAATACATAAATAAATAAATAAAATCATTTTAAAAACAGTGCACGTTTCCTCTCCATTTACCAGGTAATGCTAATAACTCAGTATTGTGTTCTTTTTTTATTCAATGCTGGAGTGCAAAATGGTGGCTTTTGCAGATGCTTACAAATGCTGTAAATTGTTTCCTGTCATGGCAAAATACAAAGCAGAATGACACAGCTTTACTTAACAAGTACTGGTATGTCAAATGTTGCTTTCCAGAATCATTATAAAACGCAAAACAAGATGTTACTATTCCATATGGAACTCGTAATTGTGCTTATTGCAACAACATAGCACTGTTTCTAATAATGTGTGTTCTGCATTTTTACTCAATAGTACAGTGTCAAATGCTGATTTCTGCAGGTATCTTTATATCCTGCATCTTGGTTTCTCATCATAATAAAATGTGTAGCAAAAAATAAGTCACATCTTCACTGAAGAAACGGGTGCTACAGTGACAATTTGTTGTTTTGAAATAATTTTTTAAATCGTAATTATTACTTCTCTTTCTATAAAGTGCAATGCAAAATGTGAAAGTACCATTCAAGACCCCACTGGATCTTTAGAATAGTACTTATCACATGATAGTGATGTGTCCTGTTTTTGTTTTATGTACTTACGTTTTTATTAATTGACAAAAACACAAATACTGGTTTCGACATGCATTTTAAAATTATGCATTTTGCTTTCTCTATTATGGTAACATGCAAAGCAGCACATGACAACACCTCTCAGAAATAAAGTTTTCCCATACAGTATGATTTGATGTGTGCTTTTCAAAACACTGCTATGTTTTACTGTCTGTTGTGCAAAAGGGTAGCATAAAATAGTAATACATTCCTCACAATGTCTGTTATGCAACGCAATGCTATGGTCGCATCTGCAGCACAAGCAGAAAAAACAGATAAACACTACTGCATAGCTTCGTGGCTGTGTAATAAGTTTAGTACAGCCTCTGTATGCTGTTTTGCTCATCTCCTATCATGTATTTCAGAACAGTGCATGTTGTGAGTATGTCATAAATGATGTGCGTGTTTCTAATTCAATGCGTAAGCCATCCTTTATTTTAACAGCACAAAGCAAAATGCTGTCTTTATTGCCAAAAGGGTATCATACAGTGGTGCTACTTTCCTTATGGTGTCTTCTATACATAACAATGTTATTGTTACCCTTTTCTGCATAAACAATTAGGAAGTGCAGTAACTTTAGTACATGTTGTTTTACATACTTCCCTAACTACTGTTAGGTATCCCAGAATAGCTTTGGTTACTAAAGAAATTAACAATGTTTTTCAATGGGTGTCCCATCTTTTTAAATTTAGTAATTTTTATTATTTTCATTTGTTAGAATAGTATTTTGTTGTTAACGATGTATGTCCTGTATCTTTAT
Organism: Protopterus annectens; assembly: GCF_019279795.1. Lineage (NCBI taxonomy): Eukaryota > Metazoa > Chordata > Ceratodontiformes > Protopteridae > Protopterus > Protopterus annectens. The sequence goes on from NC_056739.1 coordinate 1,077,093,814, forward strand.
TTTTATTTTTTATTTTTATTTCACAATACAATATCAAATTTTGGGTTCTGTAACTATTTTTAAAAATGTTTTCTTTGTTTCCCATTATGGTAAAATGCAAAACAGGCTGTCGCATTCAGAAAAGAAATGCAATGTCAGATTTTCTTTCTGGAATCTATTTAAAATAATGTATGTGTAGCATACCTCTCAACTATACAGATTTTCACAGAATGTCCAGATTTTTAGTCTGTTCCTCATGAAATTTTGGGTTTTCTGGCAAATCACTGGGGATTGAACTCACTAAATAATGACATACATTTGAGTTTTAGACTTTATATTTTTCAGAAAATGCATGCTAACACAAATCCTGTTGTTCTAGTAACTTTTACGTTTAAAAGAGCAATATTTAAAATGCGTCCCTATATTTTGCCTTTGCCCCACCATTTCCAAACGAAGATTGTAATACAGTGAGGATTGGGAAATGTACCCTTTTCTCCACTGTAGTGCAATCTTGGAGTTGGTTTATATAATTTGCAGGGGGTGTAGGCGGTGCAGGGGGCTTGCCTCCCTGCAAAAACTTTGAAAATGGTACATTTTTATGTTAAATCAAGTGTTTAGATGGAGCAGTTATTTTTCTCAGTGCACCACGATCTCCATTCAGAAGTTCTGAGTGGTGTGTGACGTGCAGTTGGTGTTTCATTCTTACTAGTTTCAAAATAGTAAACATTCATTCATGTGTCATTGTGGTCTTCTTATCTCATTGGTTTTCATTTTGGTTTTCTGTCAATTCGATCTGCTGAAGTACATCTGACTGAAGATGGTGGCCCCCCTGGGGATACATCATCCCATGTACGTATGACTGAAGATAGTGGACCCCTGAGGATACTTGTTCAGTACACATCATCTCACTGTTGGAGGAACTGACATTAAAGCATCAGAAATGCTCCACGTGTGTCCAAAACTCCAGTTTTTGGTGCTTCATACTGCTTCTTCAGTAGGAATACCCACGGCAAATTAACAACTCAAGGCTACTCATCACCATTCAACATCACAGTTCTACTCTGACTTCTCATTGCATGGAATGTTAATCAGCAGATGCACAAAAGTGTGATTTAGGGATAGTCTGCTGTTCCACAGCCCTTAATAGAGCTGATAAGTGTGGCCTGCCTGATGTTGCCCATTTACATGAAGTCATGGGAACCAGTTATCATGAAATGATGTTTATAGAAAGGACTATGACAGCCCACAATAAGGCAGTTGACACCAGGCATTGTAGAATTCATAGTGTCATTGCATCTGCCCAGAGTGGCATTGTTGTCTATGGCTGGGGTAGGCTTGAGACATGGAATGAATGTGTGCATGGACCATTTCAGGGGGCATGCACAACATTCAAAGCACAACCATTGCTTCCTTGCCAGTGCTGCAGTAGATGCACCATTGCTACCTGGGGTCTCTCACTGAATGCAGGGTCTATCACCGACTGCACTTTATCTTCCTGTAGATGGCTGTCATCAGTTTCATCTGCTGCTGTTATAGGATGATGTAATGAAGCCCACATGGTTGTGATGTCATTCCTGGTTTGTAATATGTTTTGGAGCATGGCAGAGTCCACAAGCACATTGTTGTCTACAGTAGAAGAGTGCTGTAGTGAAGTCCCATATGTATATAAGATTAAAAAAAAAAATGCCTTCAGTGGCCCAGTCACATGATCTATGATGAGCCATATACTGGCATAAGCAGTGTTGAAATTTCATCCCTGCAGAGGTTTCAGGGCTGTGCACAGGGGTCACAGCCATAGTTAAATGGGTAGCCAGTATCAACTGCAGAATACAACCCAGCATTTTTTTTTGGGGGGGGGGGTTACCAGAATGGTACATTTATTTATCAGCATGTATTCTAGACAACATACCAGTATTTACCAACAATATAGTCCTGTATATGATGGTGTAGTGGTGCAGGGGTATGATTGTCACCTCACAACAAAAGGTTTTCCGGTTCAATTCTTGGCTGGGGTGTCTTCTGTGTGGAGTCTGCATGTCCTCCTTGCATTCATGTGGGTTTCTTCTGGGTGCTCCAATTTCCTCCCACATTATAAAGACATGCATCTGGAGCATTTCTCCCCGGGCCTCCACTGAAATTGTTCCAAGTCAGACTTTCGCAGTTAACAAATGTAAAATAAAAAATAAAGAATAAATAAATAATAATAAATAATAAAACAAAATCACCACAGTGGAAATGCGCATACAGATTTAATGTAACCCAAATGAGAATCATGAGCACTATTAGGATGGTAGTTGTATGTGTGCATGTGTGTGTACACCAACACACACACACACACACACACACACACATTGACTGATACACTGTGCATTGTAGATTACATGATAGTTGAGTGAATGGCAGCCTTTCCTACTGATAAATCTGTAGCAGTGTGGGTCAGAGGCACAGACTTTACAATAACATGGGTGTTGTCTGTGACTCCTAGTTTGTTGAGTGAGTGGGAGTGGGTGATATTCTATCAGCCATTCATATTGCTGTCTCTCTCCTTTCAGTCCCGTGGAACCGTATGTGCTCATGAACATGTAGCAGCATAACATGCAAACTGCATTATTGTGTGTCATTTGTGAGGCATAGAATAGGAAGATACTGAATGTGTCCCCATTTGGTTGCTAAAAGGTCCCTGTAGCAAGGATAGTAAGAGCTTGCCAATACTTTGGTATCCATGGATATATGCAGACCATGCATTCCCTGAGATTCATCATGTGGGAGAAATATGTCGAGCAAGCTTAGGATTATATACCTGTCTACTTTGTAGTGATCCATTATCTGGTCATTAGTAGGGGCATGGGGTCTATATTAAATCACTGAATGCTTAAAAAAGTGAACGGTGTATAATCGACCCTATGTAAGCAAAAGCTTACAATGTCGAAGTGTCAGAACAGCGATTTCTGTTCCAACAAAAAAATAAATAAATAAAAATCAATTTCAAACATTACATTAAGTGGGGGGCTGTGCCCCCCACAGCCCCCTACTTAAATATACCAACTCCGAGACCACACTACAGTGCTGTAAAATGGCAAAGTACCAAAGCGGCCAAGCAAATTCTTACCCAGGGAAAGAATCTGCTTTACAGCTGCTTCGATATTTTGCATTTTCAGCCTTTTAAGTTCAACCAAAATGCATCCGAAAGAATACGTCTTCGGTCTTGTAATATAGACCCGGGGCATGGTAGGTCAGGCACTGTTAGTAGTAGTTACAAGCTCTAGGTCTGTGAGGAGACACAGCCTGGTCAGCAGAGGCAGTGGCCAGAGTAATATAGTGCTGCTCAATACAAACTACTGCAACTAAAAACAGGTCTGTTAGCTGCTGCTGTTGTAGCATTTTTCCCTGTACTTTACACTTCAGTACAGCTTCATTGTGTGGTGCAATATAGCTGTGCTAATTACTTTGTTCATAGGTGTTTACTACACTAATGACCACAAGGGCCTTTTTAAGCCTAGCCATGCATCCCAAATCTCTGACAAGTTCTGATACCCTTGATAAGTGTAAGCATGGGCCTGGAAATGAACCATTTACAGGTTACCTGTGCCCATTAGAGATATAGGTGCCAACCCAGGGATGAATTTCTGGTTTCCCATCAAATTGTCCAAGTTGCACTTGAATTGGGTTAGGGAGGAACTCTGCTTTACATGGATGGGGAGCCTGTTCCATAGATGGGGTAGTCTCTGGGATACATACCTATCCCTCCAGCAGGTTCTATTTATATCACAGGCAAGGTTTAAATCTTTAAAATGGGTAATTCTGGTGCTGTTAGTTTTGTGGATATGCTGGAGGTCCATCAGAGTGGGGTTTGACAATGCCCTGTAAGCCAGACATAGAACTCCCCTCAAAAGCCTGTAGTAGACAGACTACAGGGATAGAGCCATGAGGTGGTCTGCATAGGATATTTTACTTATAGCCTGCATTCTTTTAGTGAGGAACCTCTGTGGATATTCCAGTTGATGGATATGCCTGGTTAGGTACATACCAAAGGGGGCATTGTAGTCAATGATAGGTCTGATGAATGCCAAATACAGAGGAACAATGACTTCCTTGGACTTAGATTATATAACTTTACATGTGCTCCGTTTATCTGTCATTATGCACTTGTTTCCCTGCATATTATTATTTATATCTATTTATGCACCCCTTTACATATTTTGCAGAGTGCATTGTGTTATGTCTTGTATGACTGTACAACTAAGGTCAGTGGAGAAATGTGTAAATGTCTTTTGTATATTACACAACTTTTGTAGTGGTACTGCAGTAGCATTGTCGCCTCACAGCAAGACATTGTCCCACTCAGTTAGAGCGTCTTCTGTGTGGAGGCATGCGTGAATGAGCATGCCTTCATTGAAGGTTGTGCGTCAGGGCTGGTAACTCGGCACGTAAAAATCCACTACCAAACATTAGCAGACCGGAGTTCCGCTGTGGCGACCCCTAACTGGGATAAGCCGAAAGACACAAAAACATACAAATTCCAACCTTATAAGTATTATAACATCTCAGTGACTGGCTTTATTATATAGTGTATATTTGAGTTTAACAGCAGAAGCCAGAAAAGTCCTATCGAAGTCAGTCTTGTTAATCATGCTACATTATAATTCAGCAGAATATTCCAACTGTAATAAAAGCTGCATATGGAAATTGAGAGGTTGTTACAGTGCTGTCTTGAGGATTGTTAGACATTTGCCTTATCTTACCCAACATCGTTACCATTCTAAAATTGCTTTGAAACCATCAGTGGAAAATAAAATCTCAGTACAGTTGGCTAAGTTTGCTTATGATTGGTATTTGTTTTTGGAATGTTTAGTTAAATGTATTGGGTGCAGTCACCTTTGCCAGGTCTATATGAATAACCATGATCAGTCCTCACACATTTTACCTTCGTGTCTTCTCTTCATGCTACAGGTGTTGCTGCACTTCATTCAACTGGCTTCCGCCTTTCTTCTGTTCCTGATGTCGTGCATTTTGTAATACCCTAATAAGTAAATGGTGACTTTCACAAACACGATTCCTTGTGAAACAGGTTGACTGTAAAGTTTTCATACTTTTTTCTCTGGAAAAAAATTGTCATAGGACTCCCCATCCCCCTCACTGCAGTTTTGTACATTGAGACTAGGCAGCAGTAATGTCATATTCGATGTTGCAGTCCTCTAAACTAGCAGTGCTGTCTGCTAATAACCACATTACATAAACAAGCAAGTGCTGAATGCTCACCTTTATGTAATGGACTGATATGTAACAGCTAAACATACCTCATTTTAGGAGAGAAACCTCTGTTTGTCAGTGTGGCTAGCTTATAATATGTGCATTATGACTGTTGAACCACTAATGCGTAATTAGTGTTAACACCTGTAAGCAAATAAGCATAATTCAAATATAGGTTTAGGCTCTCATTTTTGATGTATGCAACCATAGTAAGGGTAATAAAGATACAGAAAATGGTACAGTAAGCTCAATATTTATTTTTAGTTTGTATAAAGCAAATCGATCTTTTGAGACTCATTTCCAAAGTTGTCAAGTTGTTTTTATGGCATGTAAAACAAATACATTTACAAAAATATAGACTTAGATATACTATCAATAAATGATTTACAAAAAAGAGTAAACAATGATCTTATGCAGCACAATATACATGAATATAAAGAAAGTTCTCCAAGCACTTATGACATTTCAAAGCTTGAGCTATAATTAATGTGATAAAGTTTAACAGGCATGTTGCAAGAGCTAAGTAGTGGTTGTTTACTGTTTATGGTAGATATGAGGGTCTCCATGTGCTTCCCCTCACCATCTGTACAGCTTAGGCTCTATATTTTCATGACATGACATGACTCCAAAGCAGACAACAGAAATCTTAATTTCTGACACTGTCTTACTATAGTAGTACCTGAATCACAGACTCTCAGCCCGCTATAACCACTGTTACCAAATAACTGATAGACTTCTTTATTTAACCCCTGTTTAATTTTCTTTACATCAGAAAATGCCACAGAAGAAGAAACTGAGTTTCTGCTTGATTCAGTTAGTACTGAAGATTTCAGTAGAGGAGTTCATCCAAACTATACAGGTGATTTTCTTTACTCAGAACAAGAAATAACCACTCCATTATCAGTCCCTTATAAAAAACAGAAGATTAGAATATGGCCTAGTCCTCCTCAGGAATATTTACTAATTATGTAATCAGACTACAAACTACCCACTGATTACATCAATGGAAATCCATCAGGGCTCTCATGTTCCCTTACTGTATGTCATATTGTGTGTGTGGCGATTAGTGCAAAATTCCTAGATAGAGTTCTCCAACCACACTAAACCTAGAATAGCGGTATCCTTAGTAATGCTTATTAGCAGGGCTGCCTTATCCTCACCACTAACTGTAATTGCTGCATATACAAATCTTTCATGCTTGGGAATGACACTTGTGCCATTGCATCAACTGCAAGTGTAGTAACTACAGAGGTACTGAAGCATAAATTCAATCTGAATATTTACTAATGCTATGTAACGCGGTATGCTTAGGCTAATAAACAACAAATGGTGCCAAAGATAGCTTGTGTGCATGAGAGCCATTTCCATTTGTTAAAGCAATAAAATGAATCTAAAAAAGAGCAAAATATACTACAGTGCAGCTGTACACAAGAAACATTCTGCTGAGCAAGATGGCAGAGTCGGCGGTTGCATAAGTAATATATCAGATGAAAAGGATGATCATGCATAAAGCGCTTTTTCAAAACTGTTTTGAGAAACCACCCAAGCAGTATGATTTGGGGCACAAAAGACTGGCTTTAAGAAGGCATACATTACAGTTTCAGATAACCCTGCACAAACATTTTCAAGGTAATAACTATACATTAAATTAGTGAGGAAATGTGTCCGGGATCAGATTTTACATCAAAATATGGAGAGTGATATTATATGCATTATATTCAGCCTGTGTTAAGAAGGATTTTACTAAATGTTAAGTTAGCAATATTTAGTGTAAAGTGCTCCCAAAGGTAAGTCGCATTAATAGAAGAATGAGCAATTTTTGTGTGTAATATCACAAGGAAGCAAATTATAGTAAGAAAAAGAGTGCTACAAGTAAGAGACAAGTAACTGTATGAATACTGAAACAGATGAACAGTGTAAAATCTGCTGTACTAATAATCTGTGTAAAAGCAAAATGGCAGTTTTAACACATTGCATTACATCTGTTTAATGGCAAAACACAACCTACGTCATTCGCCCATTGGCTATATAACATTTACCTCATTATTGCACATTATCTTGTGTATGCTTTAAATTGATTATGCTTATACCTACAAAAAGGGCAAGATATTTTAAAGTAGAATGCACTTAAACTCTGCAATGGCAGAGCAGGCTAATGTTTGCATAATAGGGAATGCAAATCTCTTTGGAAGCATTTTAAACATTTTGTGGATACTATAGCAAATGAAAATGGAAACCAGTGTCTATAAGTTAAGACAGACTTCACTTGTTTAAAGGCAGAATTTCAAACATTACCAAATACAAACCTGTCAAAAAGCATTTGATCGTAATTACTTTTTGAACTGTACAAGTGCTTATAAACAGGTTTTACATGACATGTAAACATTTAGGCATTCAATGATACCAGTAAAGACTGGACAATGCACATTGAATACTAGGAGATGCCTATTATAATTTTGAATTCAAGAATTTCGACTCACTGAATAATAGAGAGAAAAAAAACAGTGAAACTACAGGGGAATAGTTGACAAAGTCTTCTTTTTTTGCAGGGTTGTAAGCCTCTTGCACCCCCATCATAGGGGGCTGCACTCCCACTTCCTAATATTTGTATGTATATGTACATATACATACACACACACACACACACAGCCATCATGGGAGTCCCCAGTTTTCACATTCACTCTCACCATTCCAGGACTTGGACTTACGAGTCTTGAAATTTCAAATTGTTCCCATAACTAGACCTTTCACCTATGGTTTTTAGCAAATAACATTCCAGATAAGAGTTCCACTACTGTTAACCTGTAAGTGTTGGTATCTGTTTTATTTATCACATAATGTGACAGCACCTAAATCATCATCTGAAAAATCTTTCAAATTAAGAGACTTTTAGAAACATTTAGCCCAAAATTCATTACATTCTGGAAAGACTAACAGAACTTCTGAGAGATCCATTTGATGTAGAACAAAATGCCTCCATCCATCTGTCCATTTTCAGAACCCCTTTTATCCAGTGAAGGAACTGGACCATATATTGGGTGTAAGGCAAGATCTAATCCTGACTTGGATGTCAGTCTGTTGTGGGACAGACTCCTAGTGATATGATCACCACACGCCCATGCCTTTTTATTTTTAAGAATAACCAGTTCACCTCTCCACATATACTTGGCATAAGTAAATTACATTCATTGAAGAAAGTTTGCATGGACACGGGATGACATGGAGAGTCTGCATAAAGAAACCCCTCAACTAGAAAGTGAATTAGAGTCTCACGGTATGGTTCAGCAAGCATGAATCACAATCTGTCCATAAAATGGTGGATGCAAGAACTGATGGATGTTTAGACAAAATGGATACACATATAGGACATAAAACATGAACAAAAATATGACAATGTGTATAGTATTAATCGAGCAGAAAAATCATTTGGATCATTTCAGAGGTGGCAGAAGTTAGGTTTAAGATGGAGCTGAGTACAAGAGCTGCTTTATCTCTGATAATCATGAAAGAATGTAATAAATTAGACTAAAACGCATCACTAGGTCAGCTAGGTATCTTATCAGAAACATAGGTCAGTCACAAAGTTTCTGCTTTGGGTAACATAAGTCTGCCTGTGACAAACACAGTCAAAATGCAAAAGTTAAACTTGCATGTATGCAGCAGAAAAAGTACCAGCACTGGCTGGGATAAAATGGATAAGGAATATTGATCTGAATTGGTACTGTATTAAAAGGCTGCAGATGGCAACCGCAAACACCAATACACTTGTTAAATAAGAGAAACTGTCACTGCTGTTTATTGAAAACACAATCAGTTAAGAGATGGGGATCACTAAGAGATACAAAGAAAAAAAAGTAAAATAAAAATGAGAGTAAATTGTAAACCCAGTATTTTAAAATGCCATGGCAGCAATTTGTGCCCACAGATGTAAAATGTTAGCAGAACTACAACAGCTGGAAAATATAGGGAATACAGTAATACTGCAGAAAGCAAAATGGAACAAATTGTCTGGCCTTACAATCTCAGTACTTAAAAGGGGTTAAGACATTATTGACCTATACCTATTGCTTGCTTGATTACAGGTATAGCATTTTATACTATTTTATTTTGAATTTGTTAGTGGGATGGAACACAGATTCAGGTGGACCAAATTCAAGTTCAGCCAGGGACAATACAAAAAAAACATAGAAATTACAAGTTTTATATCACTGCTTATACTAGTATTAACAATATGAAAAAGAGTCATAGTAACAGAGGCTACATAGTAGTGAAATTAGGATTCGCACTACTGTTGCAGGGAACTGTATCTGACAAAGTATAACAACATTTTTATCCATGCTAATAGTTTTCTACAGTGAACTATGCAATATTTGCAATATGTGCAATCTGTAGAATTTACATCAGTGTAGAGAAGGAGGATTAGAAATATATGGGCAATTAATTAAATTAAGAAGTGGTAGGAGAGGGAGGGGTATAAAGATCCTAAAGGAAAGGAAGGCAAGTTTGCTGTATATAGTATGACTGGAGTGAGCTTTTATGGGCAAAGAAGCTTAGGTTGTTCTTCCTTCCTTATACAGTTTACAAACAGCTTCCTTAAGTATAAACTTTTTTTTGAGTTTTTCAGTTCATGGAGGGAGAAGAACAGTTGGACCTTTATTGAAATGTATTTTTGTATTTGGGGTCCAGTGGTGAAAAACTGCAGTCTGCAATGTGCTGCTTATTTCTATGAGCAAGTACGGAGACATTTCTTGTGACTAAGATCTGAAGTTGTGGTTGGTAGTCCTTTGGGTTAACCTGCTGACAAAAATTATGAAGCTCTCTACATTAAGAAGAATATAAGTGAAGGAATGTTAGGAGTAGTGTGGATATCTGCTGTGCTGAAGGTCATTTGGCTTTTGCTGTGGTATTGCACTGATGCTAGGAGCAAGGATGATGCATCTACAAATATTGTTTGCTCTGGCTTGAAAGGAATTGAGATGGTTCTTTGAAGTGTCAGCTGTGATTGGTTCTTTGAAGTGTCAGCTTTGATTGGTTAGGTGTATTCAAGTTGTGGCAGAAGGATGCCTTTACCAATTGCTGCTCTAGTTTCTAATGATAGGATGTGAAAGATCTTTCTGGACCAAAACAGGTGGGAATTGCTTTCTGATTTGCTGGTAGGGATGTGATAATTGAGGTTTAGGTTTCAAATCAACCAGATTCCTAGGTATTTGAAGTTCCATCCTATAAAGAAGCTCAGTGTTACCAAGATGGTATCCTGATGTTGAGAAGAATGATAAACTTGTGGATTACTCACGAAGGGTCCTACACAGGTTAAGAGCACAAGAAAAAAAGATTACATCAGACTGGGAAAAGTGAATAATTTTCAGAGGTGAAATTTAATATTATGGGGATAAAATCAATGGCAATGCAATATGTTAAGATACAAAACAAGATGGCAACTGTGATGAGGTACATAGCCCTCAGAATATGTCACATGTCAGGATGTACTTGGGCCTAGTGATGATTGAATATAACAAATTTTTACCTGCCTTCTCAAAAGCATCATGACCCTTGAATGCAATGCCATTGAACAAGTCTGAATAGACATAGGCAACTTCAAAGAGTCAAGGAAAATGTTTGTTAGATGAAATGCTAACTAAGATTTATTGCCTATCAGACTAGTGTGTAATGCTTTGTCACTTGAGTTGTGTTGATATTATTAGGACATAAGCTATAGAAACAGTGCCTAAAAACAATTCCTCATAACCCAAAATAGAACTGCTATGTCTGTCATAAATTCTTTACTTGTACCTAGTTGCTTATTACATTCTGCAAACCTGCGATAGTATCATTAGAATAGGCTGACTCACTATGATGAAGCTTAAATGCTTTCAAGTAATAGTACAATACATTAAATGTAACATTTTTTAAAATTCAGAAGCATTATTTGCTGCTGCATATACGTTGTACTTCAGCAGTTTATGCAACAATTTGCAGTGAAAGCAGTCATTATTAGTGCATTTGGAAATGCACATTTGTTGCTTTTGTATGTGCAGTGTTAGTACACCTGCAAATCAACATTTGCAAATGAGTAAGTGTTAATGTAATGTAAAATGATGATCACGCAGTAATAAAATGTTTCCTGAAAGAAATGATCTCTTTATTAAGGCGACTTTGCATTTCAAATCCACAGAACTGATTATTAAATAAGCTATGTTCTAGCTTTAAAGTTCCTAAAAAGGCTTTATTGTTAGTGCTAAGTTTCAGGTGACTGTACTCAGAGCCGATTAAATTATGTTTGCTTTGTAGTTTGAGATGCTTCAAAAGTATTTTTGTACATCTGTCCATCCATAAACCCCCATTTTTGGACATGGGAATGGGATGTCACATCAACAGTGGCCATCATCTAGAGCAAATGTTCTCACTGCTGGATGGCTAGTCCTCTCTTATAGTTACTATAAAGTATTATTACCTGACGTTTTTCCTTTCACTGATTGTCTCTTATGAAGAACTGAAATGTTGAACATGGCATATTTGTTATATAATGTAGTTTGAAATTTTGTTGAAAAGAATCATCTCCCATAATTCTGTGTATACTGAGTGACAAAAGTATGTCTAACAGGCTGAAGTTAAATTCACATAACTGTCAGGATTGGCAGAACCACATTTCTTGATGAGAATGTAAAGCTATATGGATGCTTTCTTACTACTAACAAAAAAAGAAGTTGCAATGAGATCTGCAAATTCTGTCTACTTATCCTAATGTGGTTTAGTGCACAAAATCAGATCTGTGAACACTGTTCACTTATCCTAACGTGGTTTAGTTTATAAGATCAGATCTGTGAACACTGTTTACTTATCCTAATGAGGTTTAGGATATAGAAGAGTATGATACAGAGGATTATAATGGAGTCTGCAGTCATAATTGGGTCCTTAATCATAACTAACTTTTTATGTAATTAAGACATAATTTTCAAGAAGTTCATGTAGAAAGTAGGACAAAATCTTGTCTTTCATGTCAAACATGCTTAGCACATTAGCCATGATCAGACAGAGGCAATCCTAGTTCTTTGCAGTACGTGGAGATTTGGCTGCCCCAATATACCACTAGTTACAGAAAAACAACAAGGGAGGACAAAATTACATCCTTCTAGTACATATGCCTTTCTTAGGCAGACAAACAACAACTTTAAAAGATGCCAAGCATTTCACTGTGCTCTATTTTTGTTACTTCTGTGACAGTATGAAGAGCACAACCTTTCATCATCTTCTTTCGGCTTTTCCCATTAGGGGTTGACACAGTGGATCATCTGTTTCCATTTCTTCCTGTTCTCTGCATCTTGCTCTGTCACACCAACCACCTGCATGTCCTCTCTCACCACATCCATAAACCTTATCTTAGGCCTTCCTCTTTTCCTGTTACCTGGCAGCTTCATCCTTAGCATCTTTTTCTCAATATACTCAGCATCCCTCCTCAGCACATGTCCAAACCAACATAATCTTGCCTCTCTGGCTTTGTTTCCAAACCTTCCAACCTGGGATGATCCTCTGATATACTTATTCCTAATCCGGTCCACCCTCGTCACACCCAGTGCAAATCTTAACATCTTTAACTCTGCCACATTCAGCTCTAACTCCTGCCTGTTTGTCAATGCCACTGTCTCCAACCCATATAACATAGCTGGTCTCATTACCCTCTTGTAGACCTTCCCTTTCACTCTTACTGGTACTCGTCTGTCACAAATCACGCCTGACACTCTTCTCCACCCACTCCATCCTGCCTGTACTCTCTTCTTCACCTCTCTTCCACACTCACCATTACTCTGAACTACTGACCCCAAGTATTTAAACTCATCCACCTTCACCACCTCTACTCCTTGCATACTCACCATTCCTCTATCCTCCCTCTCATTCACACACATATATTCTGTCTTAGTCCTGCTGACCTTCATTCCTCTTCTCTCTAGAGCATATCTCCATCTCTTCAGGGTCTCCTCCACCTCTTCCCTACCCTCACTACAGATCACAGCCTTTAAAGCTGTTAAATCTTTGCTGGCTCTAATCTGTGGAGGCTGCCTGTACGCTGCAGTGTGAGACTTGATCATAACAGCTTTAAAAGGTGCATTTCAAAAGTTATTGTGTAGCATTCAAACCCGTTAAGATGGGGTCTTGCAGAGTAGAAATGCATACCTGGCTTGTTTGACAATTTCAGAGTATAATCATCATGCTTCACATAGTGCAATAATAAGCAATAGTATATTGTTTTGTTTGGGAGACAAATTGGTTTGGTTTTAATTTTAAGATCCAGCTAAAGATTTCCATTTGGACAAAAGGAAGAAGCCATGCTAGACATAGCACCCTTTAAATAATAATAAAATACTTAGTAGTGCCCACCTACAAAATTAGGCAGGGCCGTATGTGGTAACCTTGGTGTAACAGTTCTGTCAATAAGAAGACTGACTTTTTTGTTTAGGGACTAGATAGCTAGTTTGGGAGTAATGTTCAGTAACATTCTATTTGTTGTCCTTTAGAAAATCATTAATTTTGTGCCCATTTTATAAATATTATAATAAAGCCTTACCGCTGCACTGCAGCAACTGATATTTAATATTATAATAAAACATTCCTTACCTCTCATTGGAGTACATTATACTCTAAATGGGAGCATACATCTTGATGTCTTAGCACAAGAAATCAGGTTAAATAATGGAGGGACAAAGGCCCAAAAATATGGATAGAGCCTAAATAGAGCTCTTACAAACGTAGAAAATTGCTGGAATGACAGGATTTGTACTAGCATGAATTTTCTGAAGGCTATCTAGTCTCAAACACCATTTCAGTCTGCAGTGATTTCCTGAAAGCCACAGCTGTAAGAGGAACAGACCAAACATTTCTGGAAAAAATCTGGACAGTTAAGAGGTATGAATGAGAGGGAGAGTTGAAAATGTTACATTGCATTAACATGTTTAGAAGCTGCACAAACACATCTGTGTGGCTACTGAAATTTACATGGAAATATTACAGTTTTTATTTGCTAATGAGTGCAGACTCAAATGTAAAATTTGTTTAAACAGCACAGAAAAAATATATTTTGTTATTTTATTTAATTTTTGTTTACTGGGAAAGTCCAACTGGGACAGAGCCCATTTTCAGTGTAGGCCCAGGGAGAAATGCTCCAGATACATGTCTTTGGAATGTGTGAGGAAACTGGATCATCCGGAGGAAATCCATGCAAATGCAGGGTGGACATGCAGACTCTGCACAGAAAACACCCCAGCTGAGAATCAAACTTGAGAACCTCTTCCTTTGAGGCACCAATGCCAACACTATGTATATATCAAATAATGGAGCGTAAGTTAACGCTTTTTTCTGAAGTACTACAAAGTTCAGAACAAATTACCTTTAATAAACAGAATTAATATAGGCAAGATAAGATTAAACTAGTCAGACTGGAAACTCAGAATAAATTGTTAAAGTAATAAAAAGTTAGTCAGAACAAATAAACTAATTAATAAAATATCAGTAAAAAATTGACTGATAAAGTAATGCCACAGTCTGAAAGGAAAGCACACATAAAGCAGTTCCAGTCAGTTTGATTGTCTTCATATATCAGTGTGATACTTGCTTTTTATAGATTTATTCATGTTGTAGCTGTCACACCAACACACAAAACACATCAAACACACAAACATGTGTTACTACTACTACTACTTTGTAGTAGGCTCCCCACTCATGTAAAGCAGAATTCCTCCCTAATCCAATTTAAGTGTAACTTGGACAACTGGATGGAGAGCCAGGAAATTCATACACAAAGGCAGCCTGTAAATTGTTCATTTCCCAGGCCCCTGCTTGTAAATATTTAATCCCACAAGCCCCTGGTCATATTACCATGGCTACCAGAACTTCTCATTGATTGGAGATGTCTGGCTACGGATAAAAAGGCCCCAGTGACTGTTAGACTAGTACACATACAAGAACATGTATTTTTTTCTAGTGCCTGTGCAATCTCACTGCTGCAGTCACTGGAGAAAAATTACGGGAGCATTCTATTCATTATTACCATCTGTATGCCATCGTCCCATCCATTTCAACCAGATAATATCACTCTTGCCCTTACTGCAAGCATGTTACACTTAAATAATAATCTTTTGTATAGGTCTGTCTCATAAAAGAAAAAAAAATGCTAAACATCTACAGCAGTCCAATGTCTGTTATGTAATTTGTTAGTTTTGTTTTACATGATTTTGCCACAGCTGCTGTATTCTGCCTCTGATGCATACCCCTAGTTATGATACATGCTAAATAATAAATAATATTCTAAATTATCGTAAGTAATTTCACCAGTTTTTCCAAACACTGAGCTTAGACTAGCTGAGCTATAGTTTGCTCTCTCCCCATTGCGTCTACATATGTAAAGTAAATTGAATTCTTCCTTCCTTCCTTCATTCATTCTCTGGCTGTGTCTCTGTCGTCTCATAATTTGTTATAGAGTAATCAGAATTAAGACTAGGCTGGATACATTTCTTTGGGTCATTTTTTTTTTGTCTGCCTTTTCTTTCTATAGCTGATTCATGATATTTTAGAGTGAATGAACTTAGAGATAACTGTCATGTAGAGAAAATGACCTCTTACTTCATTTCAGTGTCTGCACATTTTGCTTTGTGAAAATAAAAAAGACAAAATACCGATGACCATTGGAAATATTGGGGCCTGCGAGTCCTGAAATACAAAGACTGAATGGCTGAAAAAATGGGCATATAAACTAAGTCTGAGATGGTCATTTTCTCAGAATATTCCATTTCTCTCTAGGTATGGTGATCTCGGAGTTGGTATATATATATATATATATATATATATATATATATATATATATATATATATATATATATATACGTTCAGGGCAGGGGGGGGGCTTGCCTCCCTGCAAAACAAAACAACAACAAAAAAAAGTTTAAAGAAGAACCGCAATTTTCAAGATTCACTTTTGTCCTTCATTTTTGCTCTGATTTTTTTCTTTGTTCCTTTGTGTCAGAACTCAACATTATGAGTGCCAACATTTCAATAGGGCGCTAAAATACCAGTTAAATCGGCTTTCCTTCTATCATGCTCTGATGAATTCTCTCCCATTTATTCAATTTCCGCAGGTGTTGCTTAACTTCTCTTTTCTAAATAATGTACTTCTAAGGTATGTTCACATCATTCCTCATAGAATTTGCAGTAGTTTCCTCAGTCTCGACATGTTACTGTTTCAACTGCCCTCCCTTCTTCTTTTTCTGATATTCCTGCTTCTTTCACTCCCATCTCTTTCTCCTGCTGCCATCTGCCACCAGCTGTATCACACAGCCCCTCCTCAGGTTATGATCT
Source organism: Protopterus annectens (assembly GCF_019279795.1). Classification (NCBI taxonomy): domain Eukaryota; kingdom Metazoa; phylum Chordata; order Ceratodontiformes; family Protopteridae; genus Protopterus; species Protopterus annectens. The sequence continues at coordinate 1,077,110,386 of NC_056739.1, forward strand.
GGTCATCTCCAGCAATTGTTTGGCTTACCCCTCACACATTAGGGCCCTGCTAAGCAGGGCCCATCATGGTAAAAGTCTGAGGAATGAGCAGACAGAAGAAAGGGGCATACTGCTGGGATACCATTCTGGCAATAGCGGATTTGTTTGTGTGCGACATACAGTCCTGACCCACATCCCACATGCAGAGATATGTACGTGGACGTACTCTACTGATGAACTGCCACAGCATTTCCACAGCTCTTGCTGCAGGCCTAGAATCCCCAGTCCCCACTGAAGGCTGCAGTCCAAAGCAGAAAAGTAAGTCAGCAAAATGCCATCAGTTCTGTTTTCTTGCCATCTCTTCATGGACCAGGTCTGCTAATCAAACCAAGATCACTCCAGTCGCATTCGGGGCTCATGCCTTCTCTGCTATGGAGTAAGCCTTGTTCCCACACTTTATTATGTGTTAATAGACTTACTCAGGACCAACATCTAGTAAAAAAATGTACCCAGAGTTCCACAGTTTAAATGTACACAATGAGATAATCAAACCCAAGTCTGTAGCAAAGATCTTGTTAACATTTGATTCATCCTAAATGCTTTCCATTTTAAATTTCACTTCTGTCTCTTTTGACTAACACACATATTAATGAATAGAACAGCATACTTTTAGTGCCTACGGCCAACCTGTAATAGAACTACGATCATTCCACACTAAACTCGCTGTACCATACTTAGAAATAGTTTCCCAGTTTACATTTCCTTAATGTGCAGGAGTGCTATATTTAACATAAAGTTAGCACTGGTAATTAATCCAGTCTTGATGTTACATGACTTTGTTTTCTAAGGTTAATTTATATAAATACTTTTGAATGCTTGAGTTAAACTGTAGTGAACTGCGGTCTTTTTTTTCTGAACTGCACTGAACCAGTGGTATCCTATTACAAACACTTTGCCTAAAGCCATTGAATGTCAGTTGTTAAACTTGGCAACAACACCCTGAGCCATCAAGTGTGACAATATTATGGTCATTCTTCAGAGCACCTGATCTTCTGTAGAATTAACAATAGTCATTTCAAACCTGTTTTAAGCTGAGTCACTTTCTCAGTTATTTATCATCAAATTTCTACTGTGTTCACAGACAGCTTCTTAAAATATCCCATTAAGCAAATGTGGTTCTGCTTCGTAAGCCTCACCTTTAAAACCATGAACCAAAAAATAATGAATACAGAAGGCTAACCGCAGAAAAGCCAGTATTATAAAAATCCTTAATGACCCTGTCTCTCAGCTGGGCATCATCAAACCTATATGTCGGGTGTACATTAAATCTGCATAACTGAACAAAGTAGGGGGAAAAGACTGCAACAGAGGGTAATTTCTGAAGAGGCCGAGCTACTCTCTCCTCCCTGTATGCAAATCCATACCCCTTACATCTCACTGCTAATTTGCTCCCACTCCAGGGTTACACGACATTTGGAAAACATTGCATTTCATTGTAAAAAAAAAAAAAACTTGTATTCCCTTTCCTTTCCTCTAAACAGTGATATTTCATGGAGAAATAAAAAGGCAAGGGAGGTTTGAGAGCATAATCCCCATCAATGGGATTGCCACCCCCCTTGCATAATATAATCTCTGTGTTCTTATTTCATATTTTTACCTGGGAAAAGTTATTTCTCATATTCAGGGTTATTCAAAAATTTCCATTTTGTAGTTCTGTATTTACACTCCTCTGCATTCACAGTTTTATGTTTTGGGGTTTTGAAATTCAGGCAGGCAACAAAGGTATGACATACAGGATGGCAATGGGGAGGGGGGGGGTATTTTCTCAGCAGGTGAAATCTAATACCAAAGCCACTCTGGGTTCATCTGAAAAGCAGGATACTGAACACATCACAAGACCAACTGCTAAATTGTGATTTCTTCTGGACAGCTAATAAACATAGCATATAACTATTTTCGCTGTAACATTAGGAGCTAGAGAATGTGATGTGGCCTATCTGTTGAAGTGAGGCTAATGTATTCTGATTTGTTTCTGATACATACATTATTATATTGTAGTATATGACTCACTGACATTGCCCTGTGCTCCCAGGCTGTACCTGTAAATGAGCACATGTTCTTTACTTTACTGAAAATGAGATACAATACAGTCTGAGCGATCATGTATCCCATCTGTTGGAAATAATGCAATGTAAATCAACAATATGTTTCTTTGCTAATACTGACCAAAACAGACCAATTGCAGGTACAGCCTGAGTATATAACAAACATGTATATATTCTGGGAGTATGTGAGGATACATATCTAAAACAAGAAAGGTGCATGGAAACAGGACAGAAGGCAAGATAGCCAAATGCAGTTTTTCTGAACTGGGGTGTAGTTCTCCTGAAATGAGGCTGGCTCTCAGTGTTTCTGTTAAAATTCCATGCAAGTAATTTTATGCCATAGTAATAGATACAGCCATGCATATTCTGAAAGTAATTTTTAAGCAGACAAATGTGAAATAAGTAGCAGGAGACTGCGGTCAATATTTAAACCCTGGAGGCACCATTTAGCCGACCTACGGCAGAGACTGTGAGTTACATACATATGCGATTGTGTCACAGTCTATTGATTGCACTGTTTGTTTTCATTGTCTGTTGTCATTTCTGTCATTAATAGTTTTAAGTCAGTTTATTACCAACAGCAGTCTCTTGAGGTTTCTTCAGGACAACCTTGTTTTGTACACCTGGCTTGGGTCTTCCTGGCTTTTGGGGGGAACTTTTCTCTCTCTCTAGTTGCTGTCTGAGAAGAGCTGCTTCATGTGCACTTTCCTTTTTCACTTGCTGTATCGATCGTTTCAGAGCTTTGACTTTTTCCCGCAGGTGGTGGTTAGCCTTTTCCAAGGTGCGTACTTGCTGGCTGAGTTTTTTCACATGGTCTTCCTCTTCCAGCAGAGCCTTTTGTACCGCAGAACACATGAGCTGCAACAGGGGAAAGAATAAGCAGTAAATAAGTGCCCCTTTCAATTTTGTACAAGGTTCTGCACAGCATCCCTTCTCAGTCATGTAATACACTGTCAAATTTGAAAATAAAATATTATGTATACAGAAACAGGTGCCGATGCACTTGGGAATTAAATGTCCTTAGTGTTGCAGCCTTGGAATATCCTCTTTTATGGGTAAAATTATCTCTACCAATATACCATGATTTTTTTCATAAATCAACATGATTATGTGGTGCCCAGTGCCCTGAACTTATGGTAATGAAGGTATACTTTGATCATGACTTTTTCTACTAAAGACAGAGAGAAGGCTACTATCTAATTTGGTGTCATCCTTGGGCATGGTACCAGGCAAATAAACAGTCACACTTATTAACATATAAACTGACAGAGAATAACATTTATACAGGAAAATGTATTCAAAAAGTAATATATTTACTGGCTTGTTTTACAATTTTAATATTTGCCTGGCTAGGCTACGCATCCCCTTGTCATTGGAGGCCCAGTGACAAATGCTCCAAATACTTAAGCTTTACAAAAGAACAACTAAAGCAATATAAACAACAGCATAGTGATTAAGGTATTTACCTCACAGACACAATCTAGAAGGTTTGATTCAAACCTTTAGTCCCTGTCTGATTATTGGCTAGGCATGTTGTCTGCAGACTGAGTGCATACTATTAACATATGAACCTATACATATATATATATATATATATATATATATATACACACACACACACACACACACACACACACACACACACACACACACACACACACACACACACACACACAGAAAACACTAAAGTAAAGTGCATCAAATATATACAGTGTGTACAGAAATGGCAGTGTTATATACCCAGCACAATCATCACAGGGATATAAAGCTCTGACTATGATCCAAGTTAACTGCATTTGATACAGGCCCAACCACCTGTTGGAGCTGAAGGGAAGAGGCAAGAGGCACATGCTTGGAGTGCTCAGTCTTGCTGTAGTGGTCTGATGGATACTGGAAAACACATGGGAACACTCCATCATGGATGATCACTGTATGCCAAGTTCTGGGGCTGCCCACTGGACTTGCACAGTTGAGTTAATTTTAAACAGAAAATCCTTCGTATGTGGATGATGGCACCAATCGCCAAGGCTCGACTCTCACCATGAAGGAACCAGTTGGGTTGTGGAACTCTCATTTCTTGGTTCATAGGTGTGTACTAGGCTAATGGCCCTGGGGCCTTTACAAGCCTAGCCCATAGAACTACCCTGGCATCATGCCACCCAACGTTAGTTCCCAGTGCCTTTATCAAGTGCAGCCACTGGAGTGATCCCCGGGGTGAACTTACCATTTTCCATCCACTCATCAGGATTTCTTATGAAGAGGGCCAGTGAGGTTCTCTGCTTGACATGTATCGGAAGTCTATTCCAGAGAATGGGCAGTCTCTGGGTTATGAACCTGTTCCTCCAGCATGTTCTGTTTATTGTGTTAATGAGATTGAGGTCTCTGGAGCATGTGGTGTGGAGGGATTGGGATTTCTTTAGATGTAGCATTTCTAGCAGAGCTGGGTCAGAGATGGCTTTGTAAGTCATGCAGAGATCGCCTCTTAGTAGATGATATGAGATAGAGAATAGCTGGAGTTTTTTGAGTCTGTCCATGTAGGACGTGTTTAAGGCCTAAGATCCTCTTCATGAGGTACTTTAGAAGCCTTTCCAGCTGTTGCATGTGTCTAGTGAGGTACATGCCAAATGGGGCATTATACTCGATGATTGGCCTAAAGAGGGAAGAGTAGAGCCAGAGATGATGACCTCTTTCTTCCTGGATGTAAAACCCTTGGTAATGAGATATGCCACATAGAAGTACTTTCTGACCACTGTGGTGGTTGAAGGAGAAGTTGCTGTCAACCTGTGACCCAGATCTCTTATAACACCTTCAGTGGGCTCCCATCAATGTGGTAATTAGTGGGAACTGAGTTTTTCCCAAAGGGGATGATGACACATTTTGGCATTAAGCTTATTGCCATTGTTTCGACACCAGTCATTGGTCTCAGTGAGGCCTTTCTGTAGGATGTCTACATCACCTGGGAAGTTAATAAAAGCTCCAAGTTTGCAGTCATCTGCAAACTTGGTCAGCCAGAGTCCCTCCATGTTGGCCTGGACTTCTGAGAAGTAGATGCCAAACAGGAGGGGACCCAGGACTGATCCCAGTGGGACTCCACTTGTGACTGGTCAGCAGTCTGACTTGGAGTCTGCTACTTTCACAATGTGGGTTCTATCTGTGAGCCAGTTTGCAACCCACCTAGTGATATAGGGGTTGATGCCTAGTTTGGTGAGTTCATCAATAATTCCTGAGAGGGAAATGGTATCAAAGGCCTTGGCCAGATCAAGGCAGGCTGTATGAACTGCCTCGCCCTCATCCACAGCTCTGGTGACTGACTCAAAGAACTCAACCAGGTTGAGTAGGCATGATTTACCTTTCAGAAAACCAAACTGAGTGGGATCTAGAGTTTGGAGATTTCCTATATCCTTGTTAATTAGGTCCATGATAATGGCACTCCATAGCCTTACATATCAGACTCATCGGGCTAATGGGGCGATAATTCCCAGGGTCTGTAGTCGCCCCCCCCCATTTTATGGAGAGGGATGACTGTAGCAGTGTGCCATTCAGTAGGGACAAAGCCTGAGGTGAGGCTGTGATTGAACAGAGCACACAGATGTGGTGCCAGTTCACTTTGTAGTTCATGTAGAACACATCCAGGGATATTGTTGGGTCCCATGGAAACTGTATTCTTGGCCTTGGACAATGCAGCTTTAACCTGTGCTGCAGTAATGCTGGGTGCCTGGCATTCCTCCAGTATTGTAATTGGTCCTTTAGGGGAGAGAGAAGGGTAAATTTGGCACTGAATCTGTCGGCCAGTATGTTGGCAATATCTGGTTGGTCAGTATAGGAGGTACCGTGGTGCAGTGACTTAGAGCAAACCTGGGTATTGCCATGGAGATCTGAGATATAACTATAGAAGGCTTTGTGGTTGTTTTTAGTGTCTGGCACAATTCTGCCTTCATAGTGGGCTTTAAAGGTTTTGATGAGGATCTCAACTTTTTGTTGAGGCTAATAAGGAAGTTTTTCCAGTCTTGGGACTTCACCTTTTTCCTGCAACAGTTTCTTCCTTCTGTTGTAGAGTTTATTAATGGCAGTGGACCACCAGATTGGCTTCCTTTTTTTGGAGGAGAGTGTCTTGGTCCTGTTGGGTATGGCTAGTTCCATACATTTATGTACATGTTCGTACAGTGCATCGGTGTATGATTCGGCAGTCATGCATCTATTTTCCATTGACATGGGTGCTGTGTTTTTAGGAGCCCAAAGACAGCTTTGGAGAAGTTTTTCATGGTGGTTGCCTTTGCGGGGGGTGTGGGTGAGATGTGGATTTCCATGGTCATTAGTTTGTGGTCAGGAGTGAATGATACAGAATCAAGTGGAGAGTGAGCCTTGATGGTGATAGGCGGCATAAAGAAATAAAGCAAAAAATGTGCTATACAAATGTAGAAAGTATTACCCAAGGTTAAATGGACACTACATTAACATCTGTTTGTTCAATGGCATTTGGTTGACATGTAGAAGAGGTGGGCAATCCCTGGGTAGGAGAGTATTCACTTTCTCCAGCAACTGTACGATCTGGAATATATAATTAGCAGAGGGTGTGGGGTGCAATAGTGGAGTGGGAGGGGAGTTAGGAGATGGACCAGAAGATGGGATGCAGCCGTGACAGTAATTTAAATATTGTACCAGAGTGAGATGGGAGGAGGTCAGTAGAAGGAAAAGTAGTGGCAAGACTGTAAGTAATGTAGCAGACTTCAGCGGTGGTATGATCGGGGGAATAGACCAGGGGATGAGGGCAGCAGTGGCAGTACTGTAAATGCTGTACCAAACTGCAGTGGTGCTGGGAGGATCAGGGCATGAGTGCAGCAGTGGCAGTACTATAAGTAATATTCCAGACTTTAGTGGGGGAAGCAATTGGGAGGATAGACTGGAGGATGAGTTCAGTACTGACAGTATTGAAAGTAATGTACCAAACTGCGGTGGTGCTGGGAGGATCAGGGGTTAGATCAGGGGATGAGGGCAGCACTGACAGTACTGTAAGTACTGTACCAGACTGCAGTGGTGCTAGGAGGAGTAGGGGATAGACTAGGGGATGAGGGCAGCAGTGACAGTACTGTAAATAATGTCACTGCTGCCCTCATCAGTGAAAGTACTGTAAGTAATGTACCAAACTGCGGTGGTGCTGGGAGGATCAGGGGATAGACCAGGGGATGAGGGCAGCACTGACAGTACTGTAAGCACTGTACCAAACTGCAGTGGTACTGGCAGGATCAGGGGATAAGTGCATCAGTGGCAGTGTTGTAAGTAATGTACCAAACTGCGGTGGTGCTGGGAGGATCAGGGGATAGACAAAGGGATGAGGGCAGCACTGATAGTACTGTAAATACTGTACCAAACTACGGTCGTGCTGGGAGGATCAGGGGATGAGGGCAGCACTGACAGTGCTGTAAGTAATGTACCAGACAGCAGTTATGAAGCCCTCAGTTTGTCTTCCAGTTTACATTCCTCTCCTTACCTATGGTCACAAGCTTTGTGTAGTCACTGAAAGGATAAGATTAATGACACAAACAACAGAAATAAGTTTCTTCTGCAGAGTTGCCAGGCTCACGCTCCATGACAAAATGAGGAGCTCAGTTATCTCAAAGTCTTGGAGAAGAACTGCTGCTCCACCAGATTCAGAAGAACCAGTTGAGATGGTTTTGGCAGCTACTTAGTCTGCACCCTGGACACCTCCTTTGGTAGATGCTACTGTGTCCAGGCCTGCTTTTATGGATGTCTGCATGAATAGATGTGTATGTGCACATGTGCATGTATTTATATCTGCATGCACAAGCATGTGTAAATAGATGTGCCCGTGCATGGTATGTGTATGGACAGGACAATACCATACTGTCTCAGTGTAACTGAGTGTATTATATAAGCCAGAGTAAATGTATGAAATGTATAAAACAGCTACATTTATTATTTAGATATGCTTTAGCCATATCAAAGCCACTTCAGCTCCTATGTTTTATGAATGCAATTCACTGACAAGAGCAAAACTATTTACAAATGTTATGGATTTATAATTTTCTTGTTGCAAAATAGTCAGTGCTTTTTTATGTCCCAGTTCCACAATGGGTACCAAAAGATCAATATCCCATTAATGAAGATTAAACAAAGGCTATTGCTGTAAACTAGGTACCCATACATAAACTGGTTCAGCAATAAACCTATTTATGGGGAAATTATAAAATGTAGCATTTAGGAGTATGAGTTAAAATGATCCTATTACAGTGCCTAAGGATATGTGGGAAGAGACTAAACAAAAGATAACACAAAAACTGAGAAACTGGAAGCTTTGTCTATTAATATGGCTAGCAAGATACAAGCAGTACAAATGTTTTAGTCACTTTAATTTTATACATAGAGCAAGCATTTTTTATCAAACAGAGGAAAAGTCGGGGATAGTAATAAAGAGTTGAAGGATTTTATTTGGGAGGGAAATAGGACAGGAGTCAACTGGGATAAGGTGATCCTTACAACAGAACAATGTGATTTAGGATTACCTGATTTGAAGGGATATTTTAGAGTTACACAGTTAAGGCTCTTATACACAACACAAGCACAAAGCTACAATTGAAAGTCTGAAGGGATGACAATGAAGCAGAGGTGAAATTCAACATATAAGGAGCGAGTGGGAGTTTGGATGCCGATCCTTAATGAGAATAACAGCCATATTGAATATTGTATTCATGAAGTAGCAGAAAGTATTCTAAGAAGTAAGCCAACATGGGAATGAAGAAAGGAGAGACTGACGATAGATATGACTGCAACTAGGGGTGCTGAGAATAGGAAAAAGGGGCTGGCATTTACTGGAGGAAACTGACAAAGGAACTAAGGTATTGGGAGCAAATAATTAGAGAAGGAAGGGCAATAGAATGGAAAGAGGTCAAAAAGGCATTTAGACTGCAGGCTAGAGACTACCTTTCTAACTGGGGATTGATATCAGAGTATAAGGCAAAGAGAAAGGAATAGAGAAATCCTAAGCGAAAGACCTACACTGGTAGAGTTTTTAGATGAATCTAGAACAGAAGCTGCAGTTAAAAAGGGATAATTAGTAAGGCATACAAAATATTGCACAATAACTATAAGAATCAATGAAAACCAACAAAAGCGGCTCGCCACAGCTTACTTCGGCAAGGTTTAATATCACAAAAACAACAAAATAACAGATAAAAGTGAGCGCTTTCACGTTTCACGAACGTTTCATCAGACTTCAATACAAATACTCGCATACATCCACAGCTTATATATTATGTCATGACCATTCTTCCAATCACATCTAAAAAGTCATTAAGCATTACGTAAACAATTTAATTAACCTATTTATATTAAGAGTTAATACGGTATAAGAATGCTAATAAATAAAAATGTATCTCTAGCATATATGAATAACATTATAAAGGAAATTAAAACCAGAGCCATACAAATAAAGCCTATATATAGCTATGTATTTTAACTTAAATGTAACAGTGATCTCTCAAGCAGTTTATATTATGATAACATTGTTAAATATCTCTGACAATGAGAGGTCCTTATTAAATAAAGGCCTCTCTTTTATACCCTCTAAAGGTACGGACATAACTGATATTATAGTTGATGTAAAGATGTTTACTAGGAATGTAGGTCTAAAACTATTATTTGGAAATGATGACAATAATGTTAATAAGAATGTTTTTAAAAAACCATCAGTTTTTATACCACAAACAAATCCGATACTAGATGCATTTGAAAAAGCATGTGAGAGGGATTTGATAGAATTTTCTGTGAGTGGTGCTAATAGACCGGATTTTTATAACTTGAGCCATGATGAAAATGAAGCCATCAAAAGCCTACAGGATAAAAATGAAATAGTGATTAGACAGGCAGATAAAGGGGGAGCAGTAGTTGTGTTAGATAGAAGCATGTATAATTAAACCTTGCCGAAGTAAGCTGTGGCGAGCCTCTTTTGTTGGTTTTCATTACATATCTTTGGTCTGAAGAGGCACCCTATCCAGGACTGGTTGGTTTTGTTCTATTAGTTACGTGTTTTTTCCTACCATTACTGGGACATGGCGGAAGGCTTAGAGAGTGGAATCAGTAACATGGCACGATATACGGAGGATGTACCTTCATTCAGCAGTCTTCTGAATATGAATGTAAATCCACTTCTAAGACTTACTATGAAGGAGCTCACTAATGATGGAGTTGAAACAGTGAGCACAGTAAGAAATATGGAAGTAATACAATTGACAAGGAAATTAGAGAATAAATTTCACAAGCTAAAGAACACGCAATGGCAAAGACAACACATGGAGGCGTGTCTTAGCTTTAAAGTGGTGTCGAGAGGCTTAAGGATTCTGAAGATGCCAACATTTGGAACTACTTATCCGGACTTGTTATGTAAGCAGCAGAAACTAAATCTGGATACGAGTTATGGATATATTAGATTATTGATTGATCAATATAAATTGATTGAACGTGCCTTGATAGATGAAATAAGTACAGTAGAAAAAGAATTAAATTCCATTTTAAGCCTGACTGAAATGGAATTGTTTCATAAAGAACTAACAACTACATTATTAACATTAGATGGTAAATTGTTACAAGATAAGAAGAAGAACTTGGAACGTGATTTTAATGACTTTAGGAGAGGAAATGTCTTCTCCTGGCCGAGAGAAAATATGAGGAATGATAATACAAAAACTATAATGAACAATACACAGAGAGGTAATACATATGCCCAAATAACATCAGCAAGTACAATACCTATTGGAATGAGAAGAGAGAATGTTCACGCGGGAAATGATTTGAATACAGACATGCCCATTACGATGATGTCAGTGGAAACAGCAATGGCGGAGGAAAGGGAGAATCATCCAACTATCGTGAAGGATACAGTGACTGGACATGTGGAAACAGGAGAAGCGAATGCTGACCAACGGATTGTACACAATATAGGTGATGTGAGAAGGAAAGAGAATAAGACAACCAACAATGGGTGTGTTTCATTTGCCGATGATACGTTGATTGAGGCAAATGAATTTCATTCTTTTCCATTGCCGATACGACATGTAGAATGACAAATTTGGACACTGCAAAACAAAATAAAAAAACGGAAGAACTCAGAGGAGAGACACGAGTTCCAAAAGAAAATACTTTGCCCAGTACAAAAGAGCTAACTGTGAACATTTCCAGGTATGAACTAACTGATAATGAGAGGTCCTTATTAAATAAAGGCCTCTCTTTTATACCCTCTAAAGGTACGGACATAACTGATATTATAGTTGATGTAAAGATGTTTACTAGGAATGTAGGTTTAAAACTATTATTTGGAAATGATGATAATGTTAATAAGAATGTTTTTAAAAAAACATCAGTTTTTATACCACAAACAAATCTGATACTAGATGCATTTGAAAAAGCATGTGAGAGGGATTTGATAGAATTTTCTATGAGTGGTGCTAATAGACCGGATTTTTATAACTTGAGCCGTGATGAAAATGAAGCCATCAAAAGCCTACAGGATAAAAATGAAATAGTGATTAGACAGGCAGATAAAGGGGGAGCAGTAGTTGTGTTAGATAGAAGTATGTATAATAGCAAAATGAATGATTTACTGGATGATGCTGATACATATCAGAACTTAAATGCTACATTATTAGATAAGGTTATTAAAAGGGTTCAGGACGAATTATATGATTTGTTTTTATGCAATGTAATAGATGGAGAATTGTATAAATATTTTTTAGTTGAAAAAACGATAATTCCAATATTCAGAGGGCTACCTAAAGTGCATAAAAATCAGATGGATCCACCCATGAGACCCATAGTGTCAGGGAGTGGGTGGCTGACAGAGCCACTATCAATTTATTTGGAGAAACAATTTAAACCTGTGATCAATGAAATTGAGTCTATAGTAAAAGATACCCAACAGTTTTTACAGGGATATGCAGAATACATTTCATCTACAAATAGCAATGAGAATGATATACTGGTAACATTGGATGTTGTGTCCCTTTTTACTTCTATACCCAATCAAGTAGGCATGGAATATGTAAGATTACTACTATAGAAAGAGGTATCCCTAGAGATCTCATTATGAGATGTATGTTGATTTTAGATATAGTACTAAATAATAATGTTTTTATGTATGAGAAAAAGTATTATCTACAGAACAAGGGTGTAGCCATGGGGACACCATGCGCTAATTCATATGTGAATCTAGTAATGGCCTATTGGGAAGGGACTTACATATTGGGGGACACACTGTTCAATGAGTATATCAAATACTATAGACGTTTTGTAGACAATGTTTTTCTTGTGTGGAATGGCATGATAGAACTGTTAAATGACTTTGTTACATATGTAAATGGCACAACTAACTTTTTGAAATTTGAGTGTGTACATTCAACACAACACATAGAGTTCTTAGATGTACGTATCAGCAAGGAAAAGGAAGGGGTAGCAACAGATATGTACAGGAAACCTTGCTGGAGGAATAGTTTATTACACTACAGCAGTATGCACCCGAGGCATGTTTATCCAAATATAGTAAAAGGTCAAGCTCTAAGAATATCTAGATTGGTCACTAGTGACGATAGATATCAGGAACAACAAGAAATATTGAGAAATAATTTTATAGATAGAGGTTATAATAAGTGTGAGTCAGATAGTATAATGTCTGAAAATGTCAAGCAAAGATTAGGGAAAGGGAAACCTTTTTTATATAGAAATGAAGGGAATAATCATACTGTAAATAGTAATAAGTATGAAAATAAGAAAAGTAGATTAGTCATTCCCTTCACAAATAGGAATATGAAGATTAAAGAAATTATTAATAATAATTGGAGTATCTTAACAGCTGATGACAAAGTGAAGGAGCTCGTAGGTGATAAACCTAATGTTACATATAAAAATATGAAGTCATTAAAAAGACTCCTATGCTATGAAGGGAATAGAGAAGGAAGTATACATATACAAAGGAAGGGGACATTTACATGTAGACATTGTAACCAGTGTGTCTATATGTTGAATGACAATAAATTTATACATCCTGATAATAAAAAAGAATATACATTTGAATGTTATGCGGATTGTAGATCAAGGGATTTATGTGGGAAAAACTAAAAGAACTCTGAGAGAAAGGGTTCGGGAACATGTATATGCCATAAATAAGGAAGATGAGGGAAATGCCTTGGCAAAACATGTTATTAATTTTGGATCCACACATAAATTTAAATTTATAGCCCTTGAGCTGATTAAAAAAACAGGTAGACTAGGTAATATAAGGAATTTCACTGAAGAAAGAGAATGTAGATGGATAATGAGGCTACAAGCGTATAAGGCGCATGGCCTAAATGATAAGATATCATTGAAACCCTTTCTATCAGCAAAACCATACACACACTAATATATAACCCCAGATATTTATTGTTTGATATATATATACAGTTTCACCTTAATAAAAATTTTTACTTTATATTTTAATTCTGAAATAGATTACATATTTTTTATATACATATATTTCTATTTCTATTTCTATAAAGGTTAGATATATATTTTTAGGTGAGAGGCATACACACATATATATATATATATATATATATATATATATATGTATATTTTTTTAGTAGTTATTTTTTATTAGTCATTTTTTAAGATGCTATATATATATTTTTATATATAGATGTTTTAAAGAGATATTTAACAATGTTCTCATAATATAAACTGCTTGAGAGATCACTGTTACATTTAAGTTAAAATACATAGCTATATATATAGGCTTTATTTGTATGGCTCTGGTTTTAATTTCCTTTATAATGTTATTCATATATGCTAGAGATACATTTTTATTTATTAGCATTCTTATACTGTTTTAAGTATTAACTCTTAATATAAATAGGTTAATTAAATTATTTACGTAATGCTTAATGACTTTTTAGATGTGAGTGGAAGAATGGTCATGACATAATATATAAGCTATGGATGTATGTGAGTATTTGTACTGAAGTCTGATGAAACGTTCTTGAAATGTGAAAGCGCTCACTTTTATCTGTTATTTCATTTTTGTGATATTAAACCTTGCCGAAGTAAGCTGTGGCGAGCCTCTTTTGTTGGTTTTCATTACATATTTTTGGTCTGAAGAGGCACCCTTTCCAGGACTGGTCAGTTTTGTTTTATTAACTATAAGAATCAGTCAGTGGAGATTAGAAAAAGATTGGAAAGAGACTGGATGAACAATTCACAAAGAAACAATGGGGGAACTTGTGTTTGACTCCTAAATATGCAAAAAAAGTCTAGAAGATGTAATATTTTTGTTCAGAAGTGTTTGCATATTTATTTTATACCCCAGCAGACTCCCAAAAAAAATGTCCTCAGGTAGATGGCAAATGTTGGAGGTGTGATAGGGAAGAAAGAGAAAACTGAGAACATATGTTTTGAGAGTGTAATGAGTTGGCAGACTTTAAAAATTCCCTACAGAGTACTCTGTCAGGAATACTGGGTGAGCAAATGGGTGTAATAAAGGAAATGATTTTTGAGCTGAGATGCAGGATCTGAATTGCCTAGACATAGTAAAGCCCCATTAAATTTAGTTCCTGTAGCTGTCTAAAAAAACAATTACTAGAAAATGGAAATCAGAGTCTAAACTTACCATATTTGAAGTAGTGAATATTGTAACAAAGATAAAAGAACTGGAAGTGAGACCTTTAGAAATGGGTAGGAACAAATTACATAGAAAAAAAATGAAAATTGTGGGAACAATACATGCAGAAAATGTTTTGGAGGAAGAATGAGGTTTGAGGGAAAACAGGAATTGACCAACTTATATAATGTTGGATTGATTATATTGTACAGAAGAATATACGTGATAGATAATTTTTGCAACTGTGAACATGTTAATGCAGTTTGTTTTCTTTTATATAAATGTAAGTTTGCCTATGTCACAAGTGATAATTTAATGTAAAGATGTTTAAAAAAATTGTTTAAAGGTTAAATTATCAATATCCCTTTTATCACTGCCATTACTAGCAGGTAGAAAACTATACCACCAGAAGATAGAAAAATTACTTGTATCTATTGTTGAAGAATGGCATTAATTAATACATCACATTTATTTCTCCAACATTTAAACTAAAACTCTTTTAGAGATACAGATCTTAAATGTTGGCTTAAATTGGTAGAGCCATTAATTATATGTTTAATATAAGAACCTTCTAAAATTCCAGAGACTGTAATTGCAATGTTTGGAATAGCAGAACTGAAAGTAAGAATGTGGGGGAATAAATAAGTCTCCATCTTTGAGGTACAGTGATCATACAGTTAGTACATATAAGTAACATGGTTGTGGGGGACACAACTTTACCATATAGAAGTTAAAAACACTTTAAATGTATTGGGTTTAAGAAATTCCTTTTTTTTTGTCTTGGGTCAAGTTAGTTTGTTGAAGACTTAGAATGTGAATGTCTTCTGGATTACAAGCCAAGTACGTATACCTACCTATGGAGTTGCACATGATAGAATTAATTTCAAGTCAATTTTCACTTGGTTTAATTAACTAGTTTAAAAAGCGTTTATATGTCCTTTCCTTTATTTAGTAAGACTTACCATTTTCCTAGGAAAGTAATAATCTAAAGTCTATAAAACAAAAAAAAATAATGGTTAATATATAAAGTGCTTATATTACACACCTACATTTCTTCTCTCATGTTAATGCTGTAATATTTAAAATGTTTGAGGTATAGTATAGTATATGTAATATTTTATGAAAATGAATAAGTTTACCTTAATGTCACTCTTTTTACCCCATTTCTTTTTTTTTCTGTGCCTTTCTTATTTCTAAACTTATTTAAGAATTAATTAAATAAAGTGACTCAAAAAAGTGAATGTGTTGGGCAAAGAGGAAGTGGGATCAGGACATCAGAGCACATACAATAAGATGGAGATCTCATGGTGCTTCAAGTGGTCAGATACCTTCTCTAGTTGTTCCTTTAGGAAGGTTAATTTAGATTTTTATAAGTTGCTCCTTCAAAGCAAGTTTGGTGTTAAGCATTCCACACATCATGTTGGCAAAGCATACCTCACTACTACTACTTTACTACTTAACACAATAATCAGGGATAAACCAAAAATAACGGGGAAAAGGCCCAAAAATCAGGGATAATTTTTAAATGTAAAATCTATAGAAAAGCAGGGTTTTCCTCAAACTACGTTTTCTGAAAATAATAAATATGAAACTCTAATGTCTAGCATTACTCACTGACTTTAATCCTCTGTGATTAACTAACAAATCAAGAGATGTTATGGGGGAGAGAGCAAAAATAAGAGGCAAAATTAGGGACATCCTGCAAAACTGGGGAAAATCCAGAGCTGTGTGGCAGAGGTATTGATGAAAAGGGAGATGTGGAGAGAGCGATTGAGATATTGTGGCAACAACAACGAGATGATGTTGACAAAACTTGGCAGGAAATATATCCAAAATGCACTAGATGGGATTTTTTATGGTTTAAATAATTTACTACAGCTATTAGCAGATATGCCAAAAGACTGGGGGTATATAGAGTTATCAATTCTGATTTTTTTTTTTTGCAAAAACATGGCACCGTGTTGCTGATAGTGTAATAAAGCACTTGAGGTACATGACAAGGCAGTTGAGCTACATTAATGAGCAGCTGGTAACATTGAAAGATAAAGCAAGAATGAACAATCTGGGGCTGACTGACGTACTAGAAAGTGAGGAAGGACTGAACTGCTTGGATTTTGTGAAACAAAGATCGTACTCTGGTCTGAATGTACAGTGAATGGGTCTTGAAATCTGAAGAGCTTACTGATTGATGTTAAATTTAGCTGAGTGAAACTACTGTGAGATGAGAATACCCAGCACAATTTACAGCATGCTATAGAAAGGAACATGTTAAGAGAACTGTAGCAAAAGGGAAAATGATGGACTATGGAAAGATGACCGATTTTGATTAATCAGGATTTTCCTGAAGTCATGCTGTAGCAGAGATTGCATTTTATGGAGGGGATTAAGGAAGGATAGAAGTCAGAAAATCAAATGTAAATTGACTTTGGCTAAACTAAAAGTACTGTTCCAAATTATTTATAATGATACAGAAAAAAATGAAACAACTTAGGTGTTCATAGGTGGTACATTCCCCCATTTCTGTCGAAGTAGACCGTGAATAGGAAGAACATGTTGTAAATGTGGTCAAGACTAGAAATGGAGAGCCTGTGTATGCTGGTTGGTAATTGCCTGACAGGACTTTCTCCTTGACTGAAATAATTGAAAAGCTAGGTTATCAGTGTTATATTTTTGGAGAATGAGATAAATAAGCAAGACTAGAATTTTGCTATGTTCACTGAACACAATGGACACATTTTTGTCTGCCTGGCAAAGTGTTAGTAGGGGGTCTAAATTGAATTCATGAGCATTAGCTGACTTGAAAGACTGCAAGCACTGCAAATAAATGGGGATATTAACAGGGACTTTAACCAAGCTTTGGGTTACCTTTTATTGGGGTATCAGCAGTGATATATGAGCCAAACCACACAATGAATTTTTACTAATAGCAACTTACTGTACTAATGAGGATGAGAAATAACACACAGAAACATATACGGAGATATGCATGGAGTCTGTCTTAATTGTGCACGGACTAATCAGTGTTTAAAATAAGTTCTCTTTTGTATGAAGAGTACAGATATGATGATGATACCTTAAAGTGATGATTTATTTTGATAATGGGAAAGTGAAGCTGTGGATGTCTGGAGTGTAAGAAATTATGTTAGACATTATTAATAGTATATCTATTTTATAAATCCTAGATTATAGGTCGTATACTATTAATGCAAGAGCATTATTGTCTTATTATAGGCTTCACCTTTTGTAGATTACTAGTTTAAATAGTTTAATATTACAAAGTCTGTTAATGAGTTATTGATGTTTAAAATGTCTTGGAAAACTGTATGACAATGTATGTCATTAAGAGAATCCAGAATACATACAAGAAGAGAGGGCCTGTTGTTTGTCAAAAGAGTTACGTATTTGAATTATAGACACTCCCATGTGAATGCTAAATAATGGCTTGCATTGTTTATATGGAAAAGATATGCACTAAAAGAAAAGGCTTATTTCTATGAATAGTATGTGGCCACATGTATGCTAAGGTCAAAAGTGATGAGGTGCAGTTAGCCACTGATAAATAAAATAATTTAATTAATAAGCATTACAATTAATAAAGGTTTAAGCAACAGGACATGGAAAGAATGATATTTAATGCCCTTTCATAATTAAAACTGGTTTAATGCAGTGGATGCATATGCGTGGGAGTGTATGGCTAGATAGGAGTAAACAAACAGAGGTGGAAAAGATTTTAAAAACACAAGTGACTGTTAATACACTTAATTATGAAAGCTAAGATAAAGAATGTAACGCAGGTGAGCAATGATGAGGCATATATTTAGGTTGACGCTTGTAGGTGTGTTGATTTGGCATGTATATAGTTTAGTGCACGGAGCTCCGAGATTAAGCTCCAGTATCAGGAAAAAGGGGTTCTTAATTGTTAAGACTGATTACATGATAATTATAGTAAGAGCAGCAGAAGGCAAAACAGCTTCGTTTTTGCCTGCTGTCCTATTTTTGCTCTCTCCCTTATAAATGTTTTTGATTTTGTAGTAAATCACTGAGGATTACAGTCAGTAATTAATGCCAGATATTAGTTTCATATTTATTGCCCAGAAAATGCATGTTGATACAAAGTCCAGTGTCCTATTAACATCTTAAGAGAATAAGAGTAATATTTAAAAGCTGCCCCATATTTTGATTTCCATCCCCCGATAATTTTTGGACTTGCAAAAAAGATAAGAAGTGTGCTGCTCTCTATTTGATAGATTTACTGGCTTTGAGAGCCAGTAAAACACTTTGCAGCTCCTATGCTTTTTTTCCTGTAACCAGTAGTACATGGATCAGATAAAGCTCCACGCACTGCAATGAATTCTGATCGGGTTATCCATTAACTTTGTGTTCTTCACATAGAAGCCTAGATTCACCTCTTGAGCTTCCATCTCAGGGAGATTTTCCTAGTATCGATGTATAGAACATTTAACAAACCCGTTATGTCAGAGACCAGATTATAATTGTGTGTTAGTATTCCGTCTAAAGAGCAGGGTCTGTTTAAAGATGATGCATTCCTTGTAATTGACTAACAGTACAAGGTCAAACACTGGTGCTTATAATCAGTATTTTTAAAGTGCACTTAGAAGTATAGTTACAAATGTTTATAAAGGAACATTTAATGGGAGAATCAACTGATTAAACTTTTGATGTCGATAACCAGCATTTGAAAATTGCATTATCAAAATATTATGATGGTTGAGTTCAGTGAAACCACTAGATGGCAGTGGCATCAAGGTGAAAACATGAAGAATAAGCAATACATAGCTGGTGGGGATGTTCTAAGTGCTAAACTGACAAAAAACAGACTGAAATGAGTAATCAATACATCCCTCAGGCTGTACATGTATTTTAATTTAAACTGTGTGATCTGGTGGAGACAAAATAATTACATACATGATATTTGGATAATTTGACATTTTTTCTCAGATGAGCCATGCCATTTGGCTTTGTACTTCTAAAATATGTTGAAAGGCTACATGATAAGTGTATAACTTTCAATGTAATTAATCTTTAGAGTAGAGACTGAAAGTAGTGGCTATAGGTTTGCTGTACCCCCCCTTCCCCCACTTTTTATTCTGATGAATAGACCTGGCAAACTTGCTGTAACGGAATGAGGGCTGTGACATAGTCTGAAAAGTATGTTTGGAGAGAATGTCTGTGATTTGTTACCTCAGTGAGTGATGAATGCTTGTGTATCGCGCCAATGAGGGCTCTTCCTTGGGGAGGGAGATTTGAGGTTTACTGACTGTGATATGGAGGGGTGTTACTTTTATTTCCTTACATAAGGAAATGGTTGATGTCACCTAGAAGTGAATAAAGATTAATTGTGCTGGGAAAAAGAGCATAAGCTCTAGTACTTCAGCTAGGGGAGTTTATATATATATATATATATATATATATATATATATATATATATATATATATATATATATATATATATATATATATATATATAATGTCCATCCATCTATCCTAAACCCCTTTTTCCCATTTTGCACATGGGGTCAGGTGTCACTTCCGCAGTGACAATCATCTCGAGCCAAGGTTTACACCACCGGGTGGCTAGCCCTGCAACGGTAGTTCATACATACCACTCACTCACGCACACACTCTCACCTACAGCCAATTTAGAGTGTCCATTCCACCTAGTGCATGTCTTTGGAATGTGGGAGGAAACCAGCGCCCCCCCCCCGGAGGAAACCCACATGACCGCAGGGAGGACAGGCAGACTCCAAACAGAAGGCACCCCAGCTGAGAATCGAACCGGAGAACCTCTTGCTGTGAGGCAACAACGCTAACCGCTAGTTTATATATGTGTGTGTGTGTGTGTGTGTGTGTGTGTGTGTGTGTGTGTGTGTGTGTGTGTGTGTGTGTGTGTGTGTGTGTGTATACATATATATATATATATATATATATATATAAAATGTATATAAACAACTAGGACTGAGAAGAGAGCATTTCCAAGGAAGCTACATGGCAGGTTTAGCACTCTGAGATCACATATCTTAAATGTGCATTTGGGAATTTCTGATAGCAGAGCATTATGGTGCTACATGTCAACTGTCGCTGCTGTGTAGTATTGTCAAATCCCAAGGGACTCCTGAGGCCTTATTTAACCTCAGCTGTTTATAGGTCAGCAATAGATTTTATAGGATGGGGATTAAAAATAAAAATCTATGTGGACTACTATATTTGGACAATGAACTGTCCATCTTTGTTAAAAAATCAGCAAACAATGCTGTGGAGCATGGGAATTACTTGATATTTACGCATTTGTTATAATATGAGATTAAATTAACATGTTTTATGGAATTCAAGGCCATAATGGTGGAGTCTTATTACCACACGGCATGCTGCACGGTCAGCATTTGAGATTTAGGTATTCTTTCAGTAACATGTTGCTAAATATATATATTTCTTTACAAGAATGAATATACTACCAGTTGTAGTGATTAGTACTCTAAATGTCTTGCTGTAGGATAGCCACAACCACGAATAAATAATCCAAGATTCCACACTAATGGAGTTGTCAGGCTTAGACAGCCTTTATAATAAGCTACACTGTAGTGGCCAATCCCCGCTTGTCCTTGGCCTCAAACATTGGGGCTTACTCTCATTTCCCCCTTAAAAATATCACCTACCTGGGAGAGTTCCACTTTAACCTTATTTAGCTCCATTTAGATGCAACTCTTACTTATTTAATCCTACAGCACGTACCTAAAATTCTCTTCCACTGCCAACTTACTCCCCTCTGTTTCAGCCACAGACATTTCTAATTATACAAAGTGATTCATGCTAGTAGCTGATGTACAACTTTAGCCCAATTTGATTTTACTCCTTTTTACAGTAGTGTACTATATACCTCATAAGCTTGTAGTTACAGAAATAATAACTCCACTATACTATAACTTGATTTTATGTTTGTATTACTTATAAAGTATTGACTGTGTACTGAATGAAGAAAACTAAGAAATGAACTTCGTGACAATAACAGCATTCAAAGAATAGTAAGTCACACCAACAACTCTTGTAGTACTTTAGCGCTTTTGTCTTATTTATTATCAAGACTTCTTCAGAAAGACATGTTTCATAACATACTGAATGAGCCTTTATTATTTTTTTATTATTACTTGAAATCTATGGCTCCTATTATCCCGGTGACTCAGGTACTGTGTGATACACCTGAAAAACTTATGTGGAAATAAACTGACATCTTCCTCAATGTACAATCTCTTGAAATACATAGAACTAGATATAACCCCTCATGGGTTGAGGGAATATAAAGATCCTGCCACTCCGTTCAATTTGCAGGATGAGAATGATAACATTTTTTATAAATGATGGATTTTAGCTGCACATAAGTGCACTTTGGAATGGGTTTCCATTCTCATAGAAAGAGGGTAAAACAGAAGGAGCTACATAGTGAAATGTACTTGTACGAACTTGCTCTCCAAGTCTGGTCCTGAATTTCTTGACAAATTACTTAAGGACATTAATACAAAATTGAAAGGCTATGAGGAAGAAATCGCTGAACGAAAAAAGAAGTTGCTTAGAGACACCCGGGACTATGACAATGGTACCTTTCTAGGAAGAACCAATAGGAGAAGGGATAAGCATCATGTGTGTTTTCAGGAAGGAGAAAATCATACTGAGCAGCATTTGTTTTCATCTATACGCAAATCGTATGAAACAGTATCCTCTGCTGAAGAGGATAATTTAAGTAGAAATGACTTTCCACCTCTTCCAAAAGCTCAGAATGGAACCCAACATCAGCACAATTTTCGCAATGGACCCAGTTTTTGTCAGTCTGAACAGCAGAGAAGAAAACGGCAATGAGATGGACAATATGCCCAATGGTGGGACCAGCAACCTCAACAGTTTCAACATAATAAGAGAGGAAAATAGTAACTGTGAGTCGTCCATTGTTCATTTGTCAGGTTACAGGTTAAATGATTTTGAGAAGTCTGTGCTTGAGTGCGGCTTAAAGTTTATACCCACAGTAATCCCACATTTACATGATTTGAAATGTGACATTTTTAGATTCTCAAGAAAGCTACAACTGAAATATATTTTTAGTAGTCAAAATGCTGTTTTCCATAACAATATGGAAAATGAAGAGACAGATGTTGTCTCAGAGGGCAGCAGTTTTTATTCGTGTATTTCAAGTGATGTAAATGCATATTACATGTTTGATGCTAGTGTAATCAAAGCCAAGTGTAAGTTTATTCATGCATTTAATTATGAAAGTGTAATGCAATTTTATAAAATGTTAATTTTTTTCTGTGGAAAGTGAATTAAGGGATTTTTTAAGGGGCTCCAACAACAGTCCCTATAATCTTACTAAAAATGAATGGTTAGCACTGCTGGCCCTGTGTGATAAGAAGGAACTTATTTTTAAACCTGCTGACAAAGTAATAAACTTGTTCTTCTACACTATTTACAATATCTTGATATGTGTTATGAACATTTAAGTGATATTAATGTCTATGAGAAGGTTCAGTTTTCTGCTTATACTGTAGATGTAGAAGAGTATGGTGAATGTTTGGGCAAAAGTGTGAGATTGGGCTATTTATCTCAAGATGATGTTAAAAAGAAATTTAATGTGGAAAATACTAGCATTACACATTTTTAATATTTGCCCAAAATACATAAGTGCAGTGGCCACTTAGTCGCCCTATTGTTTCAGGCAGGAATTATTTCTTGTATAATTTAGGGCATTTATTACATCATTTGTTGATTCCCAAGGTTGTCATGTTACCTGCATATGTAAAAGATAAAAATAAATAAATAAATAAAACAATGTTTAAAAAGGTCACACAGGAAAAAAGTACAATCGTGTACACTTACCATAAATGTAGATGTTCGAGTGTATTCACTGCTGCATCATTACATTTGGGTAATCCTGCTGGCAGGTTGCCCTCAGTCAGCTTGAATTCCAAAGTCCTGGGTCCTGCATCGGCTGCTGTCGCTCCTTCTCTGACGTCAGATCGTCAGGGATATAAAAGATGCGGCTGACGCCATTTTCTTTAGTTTTTCTTGCCCCAGATGTCAGGTGCCCCCTAAAAGGGTAGCCAAAATTTATATATATATATATATATATATATATATATATATATATATATATATATATATATATATATATATATATATATATATATATATAAAAATACATGCACCAATATAAACTTTACCTTCATCTACAAGCAAATACACCACATAGGTTGTATAATATCAGAGAAGGAAAGATAGGTTCCATCAGAAGAAAAATGGGGATGGTGGGTGGGTAACCTGGACTGCAACAGTGAATACACTCGAACATCTACATTTATGATAAGTGTACACAACTGTACTATGTTCTTCATGTTTCACTGTTGCAGTCATTACATTTGGGTAGAGTCCCAAAGCTATGGATAGGAGGCTGGAGCTAAACAGCATTAGGAGTGGCTATGAGGCCTTGCAGAACTGCAGTGGCAAAGCCTGCCCTGGATTTAGAGTAGAGTGGCAGATGATAGTGCTTTGTAAATGTGTGCACTGAACTCCAAGTAGCAGCCTCTAAAATGTCCTTGGTTGGTACTCCCCTGAGAAAGGCTGCTGAAGTGGCTGCAGCTCTGGTGGAATGCGGCCTAATGCCCTTGGGCACTGGCTTGCCATGGTGTAAGTAGCAGAAACGAATACATTGGCCTATCCACTTTGAAATTGTCTGCTTTGAGATAGTCTTTCCTTGTGATCCTGCAGCATATGCCACTAGTAATTGCTCTGTCTTTCTGAAAACTTTGGTTCTGTCCAAATAGAATGTAAGCTGTCTGTGTATGTCCAAAGAATGCAGAATTCTCTCCCCCTTGTTTTATAGATTTGGATAAAAAGTTGGCAGATTGGTTAAGAGCCACACTGGACACCATCTTAGGCATAAATGTGGGGTTTGTCCTCAGAGAGACCCTGTCTGGATAACAAAAATGATAAAAGGTTCCACAGCCATGAGTGCCTGTAGCTCTGAAACTCATCTTGCAGAAGTTATTGCTAGAAGCAGAGTTGTTTTCCAAGATAAAAACTTTATATCAGCAGTAGCAGCTGGCTCAAAAGGAGGCAGGGTGAGTTTTCCCAAGACATAGTTGAGGTCCCATGCAGGCATTGGTAATCTCCTTGGAGGCCTTAAATTTTTGGCTCCTCTGAGGTACTGCTTTAATAAGGGATGAGAAAAGATTGGTGGCTCTGTGTTGTAATGAGCCGAAATGGCAGAGGCATGAATTCTAATAGATGAAAAAGATAGGCCTTTGTCCAGCATCTCAGTTAAGTATTGCAAAATCTGAGGAATATTTGGCACAGCTGTATCAGTCCCTGGTGCCTGGTTCCAAGCACAGAATCTCTTCCATTTTCCAGCATAAGATTTTCTAGTACTAGGCCTTCTGGCTTCCAAAATGACATTCATCACAGCTTTACTGAGAGGTGTGTTTTGTATGACTACATTATCCGCCATGCTGCCAAGTTGGCTGTGCAGGATTAGATTGTTTTGCTGGGACAGTAGATGAGGTATTTGAGGTAAGATCCAGCTGGGCATGGAGACACGTTCCTTAGTATTGGATACCAGTACTGGCGGGGCCAGTCTGGGGCAAATAGTATCATCTTTGGCTTCTCCTGTCTGATCTTTAGGAGTACCTTGAGTAGGAGAGGCAGTGGGGGAAAGGCATATACTGATAGGTTTTCCAGCTGAAAGATTGGGTATCCACTTGCCATGCTTGTCTGTGATAAATCCTTGTGCAGAATCTTTTTAGTTGCTAGTTGTGAGGGGAGGCAAATAGATCTATGTCCGGGCATCCCCACTTCCTTGTTATCATGCTGAAGACTTGTGGATTCAGCTGTCACTTGTGGGGATCCATGAGGTTTCTGCTTAGTTCGTCTGCCAGAGTATTTTTCCTTCCTGGCAGGAATTGTGCCTGCAGACGTACTTGGTAAGTCAATGCTGTGTCCCACAAAGTCATGGCTAGTCTGGAAAGGTGGTAAGAATGTGTGCCCCCCTGCTTGTTTATATACCACATGACTGTGGTGTTGTCTGTCTTTATCAGTAGTTGTCCTGGATGAAGTAGGTCCTTGAAGGCTGTCAGGGCATTTTGAACAGCTAGCATCTCTTTTTGATTGATATGTAGATGCATTTGGTTTGAGGCCCATGTGCCCTGAATGCATCTTCCTGCTATGTGTGCCCCCCAGGCATAATCTGGTGCATCCGTTGTTAGTGTCTGCCTGGCTGGGGGTAATGTGAATGACTGTCCCTTGTTTTGGTTACAAGCCTTTGCCCACCATCGAAACTCCTGTTGCAGGCAGGGAATGACAGTAATCATAGTTTCCAGGCTGTGGCAATGTTGAGTCCAAACACTTTTTAGGTATCATTGTAGTTTCCTCATATGCAGTCTTGCATATGGAATTAGTAGGATGCAGGATGCCATGAAGCCCAAAGCCTGCAGAATTTTTCTTGCAGATAGCTGGGCCTTTGTTGCCAACATTTTGAAATAGGTATTCAGTTGCCTTTGTTTGTCTGGCATGAGATAAGCCATCTGGGCAGTTGTATTTAAGCTTGCACCCAGGAATATTATCTCTTGAGAGGGTACTAGTTTTGATTTCTTTTCGTTGACTGTGTACCCTAGACATGTTAGAAGTCTTTTCACAAATGCCAGATGCTGTAGAAGAATGTCCTTGTTCTCTGCTTGAATTAGACAGTCATCCAAGTAAGGATATATTTGTATTCCTCTTTGTCTGCAAAATGCAATTACAGGTGCCAGGCACTTTTTAAAGACCCTGGGTGCAGTAGATAAGCCAAAGGGCAGTGCAGAGAATTGGTAATGCATTGAGCCAGCTTTGAATCTGAGGTATCTTCTGCATATTTGTCTTTCTGCATGTTTGCAAGTATGCCTCTTTTAGGTCTAAAGTCACAAGCCAAGCGTTCTTACTCAGCATGGGCAGATGCTGTTGCAAAGACAACATCATGAATTTTGGTATATCCAGGAATGTGTTCAGAATAGATAGGTCCAGTATTGGCCTCCAGGCCTTGTCCTTTCTGGGTACCAAGAACAGTCTTGAGTAAAATCCTTGTCCCTGCCCTTGCTCTGGTACTTGTTGAATGGCCCCCATGTCGATGAGGGATGAGACTTGTTTTTGTGCCATTGCCCATTGATTTTTTGGCAGATCTGGCCAGCCGTTTGTCTTTGTCAGGGTGTGGAAATGGAACTTGTAGCCTTGTGACACGATATTTAGAACCCACTTGTCCTGGGTTATGATGTGCCAATTTTGAGAATAAAGTGCTAATTTTCCCCCTAAGGGTGCTGTCAGGAGATAAGTGCTTGGTGCAGGCAGGGGGAAGTCATTGGGACTGTTTCCTGTACGGTTGAGATTTGTCTTCTCCAACTTTGGAGGTAGAGGCACCCCATTGCTTTGACCTGTATGAACCTTGCGTCTGGGATCTGCCTCTAGGGCATCTGGGTATGCCCCTTTGAGGTCTGTCTGACATAGGAAAGGACCAATTCTTTGATGGCTAGTGTCTACTAAACCTAGGTGGGTGTACTTGTAAAAAATCTTTGACAGTTTGCATAGATTTAGCTTTGTCCTCCGTTTTCTTTAACACCTTTTCTGCCTTAACATCAAATAAAGTATCATGCTGTAAAGGTGCATCTAGTAATTTAACTTTGACATGATCAGGCAGATTTTGTTCCTTTAACCAAGCATGCCTCCTAATTACAGAACCCATAACTGTGGCCCTGCAGGAGGCCTCCAAAGAATCAAAACCACATTGTAAAGTATGCTTTCCAACTTGTTCAGCTGCATGCAATAAATCCTGCATTGCCTTATTTTCTGCACATTCAGAGTTTAATAACATTTTCTGTTTAAGCAATGCCATGACATGTTGCTGATATTCGAGCATATGAAACTGACAGTTTAAGGCCCTTATAGCCAAGGTAGCAGATGTGTATACCTTTTTTTCTCCATCTATCCAATGCCCTAGAATCTCTGTCAGAGGGGGTAGGGTTTTTTGCAGCGGAAGCCTTAACTCCCGTGGGACCCTGTGAAATAGTTTCTAGGTCTGCAGCAGGGTTTTTAAAAAGGAATTTATGAGAGTCAGGATCCCTGTAATATCTGTCAGGCTTAACAGGAGCTGGAGGTAAGGAGTCAGGGGAAAGGCTAGACTCCAAAAACACATCATCTACAATGTCTAACACAGGTGGAATGGCTAGTGGCCTGTGTTGAGGAAGTAAAAGGAAATCCCTGAGCCTCTTTTTAGATTCTAAAAAATCTTGGCTCTCCCATTGGAAATTCTCCCTCATGGTATGCAAGGTTTCCCCAAAAGAATAGTCCTCAGGTGGAGAAGCTGAAGGTATAGATTCTTTGGCATCAGAATCCTCAAAGGGAGGAAGTGAATATTCCTGATCAGAAGAGGAATCAGAAGAAATAGAAACCTGATCTGAAGATTCATAATCTGGCTCTTGCCTAGGACTCTTATCAGGAGGGGGATCAAGGTAATCAAGTCTTCGGCCATTTTGAGCATCTGTTTTTTGGGCCCATGCCTGTCCATGTGGCTCTTGAAATGTTTTCTTTGTCTTTAAAGGTGCTTTAGTCTTTGCCTTTGAAGCTGTAGTCAGTTTAATGTATAGATGTTTAGGTCTGAATGCACCCTCAGAAGCCGGTGCCTGCTCAGCGGCTCTAGACCCATCTGAAGGAATAGCGTCCAAGGCTGCAATACCTTGAGTTTCCAGCAGCATGGTCGACTCCACGTGGGAGTCGGTAGCGGTCTGCAACTCTAAAGTAGTGGGTGTCAGGGGCTGCGAAAGCGCCTCATTGAGAACCAGTGAACCGGCGACTGGCTTAGGAGAAGCTTCGTCGTCGGTTTTGGGCCTCGGTAGTCTTTCGTTTTCTTTGTGTTTTTTGTGAACTCCGGTAGTCGGATGGCTATCCGATGCCATTTTATAATTAATTCTGCGCCCAAAATAATTTAATGCAAAGTCATACCGATGCTTAATAGTGCGTTGGTTAAATCTAGCACAAAACTGACAACTTGAAACGTCGTGGTCAGGGCCTAGGTAAGGAATACAGTAAGAGTGAAAGTCCTTATGAGGTATTTGCTTTCCACAAGAAATACAATTATTAACTTTTTCTGACCGGTCTGGAGCAAGAAAAAAGTTTCCCCAACAGGGTACTTAGCTTTAATGAAGACTTCGGATCTGAAACTCGAACACAAAAATCTCAGGAGTTGGCCAACCGGCACTTGAGAACTGCTTCTGCTTCGGGCACCGCGCGGCAAGAAAGACTAAAGAAAATAGCGTCGGCCACATCTTTTACACCCCTCATGACCTGACGTCAGGGAGGAGCGACAGCAGCCAACGCAGGACCCAGGACTTTGGAATTCAGGCCGACTGAGGGCAACCTGCCAGCAGGATTACCCAAATGTAATGACTGTAACAGTGAAACAAGAAGAACATCAATTGGTTAAAAACACAAAAAGAAAAATCTAGCAAAGCTAGAATTTCCACTGTGTGATACCTTACACCTCTTGAAGCAGAGGCAACATGGGATATATGTAAATTACTCTTTAAGGATATCAGATGTTTCAGCTAAACAGCAATTCTGAATGCCCATGACTTTTTTTCTTTACCTTTTAAGTCTTTTAATGGACAATTTCAGGCCAATAAAGCCAAACCCCTCTAGCTGTGGACATGCATGTTTTTGCCTTCTTATAACATCATCATCACAGCATAAGAGAAATGTTTGACTTTTGGAAACTCAGGGTAGTCATACCCAACTGATATGCATAAACCTAAGGGTGTCTACAAAATATCCCAACTAACAAACTAAAAAAATGTTTTAAGTTTGGTCACATAGGAAAACCAATTGGTTAAAAACACAAAAAGAAAAATCTAGCAAAGCTAGAATTTCCACTGTGTGATACCTTAAACCTCTTGAAGCAGAGGCAACTTGGGATTTATGTAAATTACCCTTTAAGGATATCAGGTGTTTCAGCTAAATGGCATATGTAAACGATGTGTTTGTATAGACAAAGTTAGGAATGTAAAATGGAACAATAAAATGTATTGGATCACATTGGACGTACAAAGTCTGTATACAAGTATTGAACATGGTTTTGGAGTGGAATCTGTTAGGTTTTTTTGGGGTGATTGTCCGGCTACTGAATATATCATTTAACTAATTTATTTTTGCTTGACAAAATTTTTTTTTTAATTTAATGGAGAAATTTATCATCAGAAACAAGGAACTACTATGGGGGTAGCATTTGCCCCCTCATATGCAAACTTGAGTATGGGTTTTTTTGAACTGGAATATATCTACAAATCTCAATTTTATTGTCAGCATGTTAAAAATATCTTAGATTCATTGATGACCTCATTTTTTTATGTGAGGGAGGTGAAAATTATGTTAACAAGTTCATTGATAGTTTGCAAGACAATAAGTTTTACTTGAAATTTGATGGCATCCAGAAGGGTAAAAAAGTTTCATTTCTGGATGAGGAACTAGACATTACAAGTGGGAATAGACTATACACCAAGGTACATAGAAAATTTGAGGGTAATGTTCAGTATTTAAAAGCCTCTAGTTTTCACCCTCCTCACACTATAGAGGCTTTACCTTATGGTGAGTTTGTACAGTTATACAGACTATGCAGTGATGAAACACATTTTCAAGAAGTACTGAGAATCTGTGCTATGTTTGAATCTAGGGGATACAACAAGGAAACATTACGTAGTGGTTGGCTCAAATTGACAAATGAACATAATAAATAAAATAGGGTGAAATATAAACCAGAAGTTGTTATGAATAAGAAAAATACATCAGAGATATATTTTGTGTCAACTTATAGCCGCTTTAGTGATATAGTAGTAAATTTGGTGAAATATTATTGGGGTTTCCTAAATTCTTTCAAAGATGCTAATGAATGGATGCCCCAAAAGCTTAAAATATCTTATAAAGTTGGAAGGAACATAAAAGATTTTTTAGTTAAGTGAAAATTTGTTATGCCCCCATCTAATCTAAATATCATGATCAGTCATCAGGGCACAATGGTTTGTGGAAGGTGCAAAGCCTACATGTATATTTCATCTAGTTTTGATAGAATTAATGGTCTTAGATTTAAAGTAAAGGGTCAATTTAAATGGGACACTGAGGGTATTATTTATGCCCTTAAGTGCCTTTGTAATAAATTTTACATTGGAGAATCTAAAAGAGCCTTTAAAACAAGGCTATTAGAGCATATTCGAGATAATGACAATAAAAAAGAACAAAGTTGAATGGCAGAGCGTTTTATAGAGTACATTAGGGGCAGTCCATGGGGTTAAAAGGAACAATTTTGGAAAAAATGGATAATATCTGTGGTGAAGGAAAAAGTATTAAAAATAGACTTTTGTATAAAGATGCCATATATATATTAAAATTTGATACTATGATTCCTACGGGAATTAATGCGGAGCTCAAGTGTCGGGTTTTACTTTAATTGTGATTTTAATTGTTTTTTTAATTGAATTAAGTGTTTAATTGTGTTTAATATATAAGGGGCAGGTGTTTGTGAATGTATTATACTCCTTGAAGTCAACTGTGCCGAGACGTCAGAGAGAGTAAACGGATTTATTTACTGCACTGTGTGGTTATGGCTGTGTGTCATTGATTGCTGAACTTTTTTTTTTTTGTGTGTGTATGTGGTATACATTTATTATTACTTGTGCCTGTACCTGGACAATGCCTGCATTAATTCCTATAAGATCATTACAGTACCTTGGTTAACAGAGTATAAGTGAAAAGTAAAAACATTTGATTCCTTGATTCAGTTGACAAGTTGCTAACCCACTGGCCTTCAAAACACCTTGAGGAAGCTACTTCCTTTTGGGGTTTGTCAATGAGTAGAACCTTTCTTTTTCCAAAATCATGGAAGGCACTGTGCATTGTATCTGTTTTTTTTTCTGTTAATTATCCACTTATGTTTAGTAAAATGCAGTGTTGCCTCCCCCAGAAGTGCACTTCAGGTATAAACTTTCAAACAGAGCCATATCAGATTAAACTTTACACATAAGGAGTGAAGTAAAAAAAGTTTAAAGTGTCATAAAAAATATGTGTTTTTATTTTAAGAACTTAAGAAAAAACTATATTAAACAGAGAGACTAATATAATAAGAACATTAAATTTTTATATAGTTACTAGAAAACAAGATAGGAGTTACAGTTTTGCAGTTTAAGAACTTCTGAGTCGGAGAGAGAGGATATATGCAGAAGACATCTGACTATGGCCCCTCATGCAGTTGTAAGTGTTGATTAGATGAAGTGTTTAAGTTTGTTTGTTTTTTTCTTTTTCTAAGTTTTTTTAGTTTTAGCAGGTCACCACAGCAGAACTCCAGTCCTGTAAGTTGAGTTTTCGATTGATAGGCACGAGTTTTTACAACCGACACACAATACATGCTACAGAACAACTACGTGTCATGGTAACAGCCACATGACTAGCTGAGAATGAAGAAGAACAGCTGCACAGCCTATTCTAAGTGGGCTACAATGCTACCACAGCGTTACCACCGCATTGAGGAAACCAAAAAAGAAATGAGGAAAAAGTGGTCCCAAAGTGAAAGTGATGGTTAAAAACTGAAAGTGGCACCAAACAAAACAATATGTAGTTAAAAAACAATATCACTCTTGTCTTTTCTTTTCTCTTCTTTGTTTTTTGTCTTTGTTTAATGTTTTTCTTTAAATGCTTTCATGCAAAACAAAAGTAGTGAACAGTAAGGTTTAAAAAATAGAAGGTCTGTTTCAAATAGCTAATCTTATAAAGTTTAAAAATCTGTCTCAATGTTAATAATCTGTCAAAAACTGTAGTAAAATTGTACGACAATCACTACTGTGATTATTTATGCCATAGAAAGTTAGTGTTAGGCTAAAAGCACCCTGACAGAGCAACCTTAACCAAGCTTGACCATGCTTGACCAACTGCTGTAGCTATGCAGGCTATTTGTTAACCCCTCCCTCTCTAGTCTTAATCACATCTAAACACCGTAAAAGACATGTCCATATAGTACATGGCCATTTTTCAGGCAGCAGGTTCAGCATCTGCTGGCTTTACTGGATGCTCTACAATTTTTTCTACCAACCTTCTGATATGTAAGGCTGTCAGTCAATTAATATTTTGACTGATAAATCTTAACTGTCACACAACACTACATATTACTTCACTCATTTTATAACATTTTTTTCAATGGTGAAGATATGCTAATATGCAGCAAAAAGAAATGATAAATCACATCAAACTAAAATTTGTGATTTTTCAAAATACCAAGATATACATTGCAATGGATGATTCCCCCTCAAGACCTCCAAGGTTGCTAAGCCAGCCAGGACTTCAGTGTCACTCCTATCTATAAAACATACTTAAGGCAGGACCTATAACATCTTAATAACTACTAGTGACTATTCCAAAATACCCGTTTCAGTGTAAGCAGGGTCACTACACTTGAAGTGCTTCTTGGAATTCATCCATTTCCCTCTTTGGATTGTGTAGTTTGAGGTTGATTTCTTGGGCATCAATCAGGAGGTGAATTACTATTCTTCCATCCATTAATTATCCTAGTTATAGCTTGTTCTCTCCATAACCCAATCATAATCCTCTGTTATTGTTGAACTGTAGCATTAATAATACAATATTACCAAATTCTTGGTCTCAGTTGAGCACTGTGTTCAGTGTGTGCCCCCCTTATCCCCATATTGTCATGAAAATGTGAAATGCAATGAAATCTAGTACTACGATACTTGAGCATACCACACCACCAACCAGTGACCACCAACCAAGATTGCATTAAGCAAAAGGGCCCAGAAAGATTTGAAGATGGCATATACTTGGAGGATGATACAATGGATTATCATATTAAAGGAAGGGGAGGGATTCAAACCAAAGCCATAAGAAGAGGATAAGGCTCTGATAGTTTCTAATCTAAGTGAGATCTACAGGTAGAGGTCACTGACATGACTACAACAGTCAATGACACAATGAACAACATACATGACCCACAAGGACAGGGAAAAGACAAGCACACAATCAAACTCAGTACCCTAAAACCAGTCTTCAATCAACAATCAAACAAACAAAATCACATAATAATTCACAGTTCACTGACAGAGGACAACAATCTTGATCAATTAAGATAAGGTGTTTGAAAGCTTAAGTAAGCATCAAAAGGCATAAAGGTGTAAGAAAAAATACTTAAAAACAGAGCAGCAACATACAAGCAGTGCTGCCAAAAGATTGCAATGCATAAAAAAGAAAAACAGAAGAAGAAAATTTAAAATAAAGTTCATTTAATAAAGTTTTTGGATTTAAGGCAAATTCTTGGCTGAAGTTTATTAAATTAGTTGGTTAAAACAATCGCCACCACGCCTCAGTATGAAGTAATTAAAAAAAACCACAACTCCAGTACATATGAAAAGACAAAGAACAGTAATGCAGTAAATACATAAAATGACACAGACTAAATATACACTGCTTATTAAAAAGGTTTTGTCATATTAAAAGCAATCAAAAAAAAAACAAAAAAAAACAAACTGCAAAACTGATACTGTAGTATAGCAATATTGGTGTCATATACATGCTACAGTGTCTAGCAAGCCTTTACACCCTAGCTTGCAAACCTACCATACAGCATTGCACCAGTGCCTCTCCCGAGCCTCACCACTGTGAGTGAGCCACTGGGTGAATTTTAGTCCCTGGGTTCTATTTTCTATTTCCCATCCACTCATCAAGCTTGAAGAGGTGAAGGTTGACATGCTCTGCTTTTCATGTACATGGTTGGGATTCTCTTTCCAATCATGGGCTCCTCTTGTATTGACTGTCTGTGTCTCATGGTTGGTTGAGGTCTCTGGAGCATGTGGGTCTCTGGAGCATGTGGTGTGGGGATTTCTTGATTTCTAGCAGATGTAGTCAGAAATGGATGGGCATAGAAAAAATGGCTAAATAAATAAAGCAGAGAGCCTAAGTAGGCAATATGGAATGAGGAGAAGAATGTTTTCAGAATGAGTCTGTCCATATAAAGTTAGTGAGGAAGGTGTAGGATTGTCTTTGTGAGGTAAATTCTCCAGTTGTTGCAGGTATCCAGTGAGGTACATGCCAAATGGGTAAATGGTGTTGATGATTGGCCCTATGGAGGGAAGAGTAGGGGAGACAATGAGACTCTTTTTTTTTTTAGTAATGATGAAAACCCTTAGTAATGAGATGTTCTACATAGAAGGTCTTTCAGTAATGGGTGTCAAAGAGGGTTAAGAGGTTGCTATGTTGCCCTGTGTAAGGTTCTCATCGGCATGTGTGGACTACCATCGATGTGGGTTTTTCAGGGGTTTGGTTTTTCCCCAGGGGAATGATGACACATTTTTTTATTGAACTAAGGCCATGGTTCTGACACAGGTGAAGTCTCATTGAGGCCTTCTGTAGGATATCAACATCACTTTGGGAGTTAATAATAATAATAACTTGCAAATCATCTGCGAACTTTGTTTGTTGTCCAGAGTCCCTTTGGTGGTTGGCCTGGACTAGATAAGTAGACCAGAGAGGACCAGGGACTCCAGGACCTAACCTTGTGGGACAGACTGGTTGACAGTCTGAGTCTGGTCAGCTAGTGTTTCACACTCACAGTCTCAGTTCTCAAAGCCAGTTTGCAACCCACCTACCACCTAGTTGATGCCTAGCTGATAGAGTTTTTAGAGATTCCTTCCTATGATGGGAATGTGGTATCATGGGCCTTCAAAGGATGGGTAGGCTGTGTGAACCACCTTGCCTTTCATGCACTCTCTGGTGACTGGCAAAGTCTACCAAAAGAAGTCTACCAGGCATGATCTACCCTTACCAAAACCAAACTGTGATCCATCCAGTGTTTGGAGATTCCCTATATCCTTGTTTATTAGGTCCATGATGATGCATTCCATAGCTTTGCATATCAGACTCATCAGGCTAATAGGGTGAAAGTCGCTCTTCCCTTGTGGAGAGAGATGACTGTAGCGGTGCTCCATTTGGTAGGGACAAAGCCTGAGGTGAGGCTGTGATTGAACAGGACACACAGGTGAGGTACCAATTTACTCTGTAGTTCATGTAGAACATAGCCGGAGATATTATCAGGTCCCATAGAAGCTGTATTCTTGGCCTTGGACAGTGCTGTTTTAACCTGTGCAGCAGTAATACTGGGTGCCTGGCAATCTACTGGTATTGTGATTGGTCCTTTGGGGTGGGGGTAAAGTTGGCACTGAATCTGTCGACCAGTGTATTGGCAATATCTGTTGGCTCGGTATAGAAGGTACCATTGTGCAGTAGCTTAGAGCAAATCT
Organism: Protopterus annectens; assembly: GCF_019279795.1. Taxonomy (NCBI): domain Eukaryota; kingdom Metazoa; phylum Chordata; order Ceratodontiformes; family Protopteridae; genus Protopterus; species Protopterus annectens. Next base: position 1,077,146,475 of record NC_056739.1, read on the forward strand.
GGGTATTGCCGTGGAGATTCTTTACATAACTATAAAAGGCCTTGTGGTTGTCTTTACTATCTGCTGCAATTCTGTTTTCATAGCTAGCTTTAGAGGATTTGATGAGGGATCTCAACCTTTTATTGAGGCTGACAGGGAGTTTTTCCAGTCTTGGGACTTCACCTTATTCTGCATCAGTTTCCTCCTTCTGTTGTAGAGTTTGTTTATGGCAGGGACCACCAGATTGGCTTCCTTTTTTTTTTTTGAGGAGAGCCTCTTGGTTCTATTGGGTATGGCAAGATCCATGCATTTGTGCACGTATTCGTACAGTGCATTGATGTATGATTTGGCAGTCATGTAACCATTGTCCATTTACATGGGTGCTGTGAAGTTAGTCACCTCTGTTTTTAGGATCCCAAAGTTAGATTTGGAGAAGTTTTTCATGGTTGTTACCTTTGTGGGATGGGTGGGAGGGATGTGGATTTCCAAGGTGATTAGTTTGTGGTCGTATCTAACCAGGGAGGATTTGACTATTGGTGTAGAGCAATGGTCGTCCATGTTAGTAATGACCAGGTCAAGGATGCTGCTACCTCTAGTGGGGGTAAGAATGAGCTGGTCCAGTGGATTGGAATTAATGAATTCCAAAAAGCGTTGGACAAGTGTATTGGTATATGAGTAGTTTTCCCAGTTAATGAAGGGGTAGTTGAAGTCACCCAGTATGAGAGTCTTAGGTTAGACCCCCAATAATCTCCAGGGTACTTAGGAACATGGAGTGTGAGCCTTGGGACATGGTTGGGGACCTATAGCAGGCTACAACCTGAATCGCTGTCTTACCCAATGTTAGCTGCACCTGAAGTATCTCAGATGCAGTATGTTGGGCTACCAGTCTGGAGGTGTGCACATCCTTTATGAATATGGAAACATCACTGCCTTTGGAGTTTTGGTCCAAGCTCTGGGGCCAAAAGGTTTGGAATGAGTTATAGCCTGGTAGTACAGGGGTGTTTTCTGCTGCCTTGAACCAGGTCTCTATTAAAGCACAAATGTCGATGTTCTCCATTTTAAGGAGTGCTTCGAGTGAGTGCATTTTGAGATTTAGACTTCTAGCATTGAGCAGCATGACCCTCAGATTGCATTTGTTTGTAGCTGTTATGGTGGTAATTTGGTCTTTGGAACACAGCCTAAAAAAGGCACTATAGGGGTGGCAAGAGCTGTTGAAATCAATCATTTTCTGCTTGTACTGTGGTATCATTCTGGGTGATGGTAGGATGCTGCTCAGTGATAGGGTCATACCCACCTGGACTACATAATCCGAGAGCTCCTCCATGTCTCTTTTCATGTAGTCCAGAGAGGTACGTCTTGAGTCATTCACACCCACATGTACAATGACTGAGTCATATTTGTACCTGTTGCTGAAGGACCTGAGTACATGCGTTATGTGGTGGATCCTTACTCCTGACAGGCAACTGACCGTTACTTTCTCCTTATTCAGCCTAGTGAGTGGGACATCAGTTTGCCTCATAATCAAGTCATCTATGACTAGTTTGCTGGGCATACTGTTTTGCCTTAGGGGCTTGGGTTGAGTGGCACACTGTTTCGGAGAGTTATGTGTCTCGTGATTTGTGTTGTGTTGTGGTGGTCGAGTGCATTTCTGCCTTGGAGGTCTCTGCTGTTTGGGTAGATTTTTATTAAGCAGTTCAGTGAAGGTGGGTGTGTGGTTTGTGTTTTTATGTGTAGACAGTGCTGGTGTGTGTTCTGGAGGGCTGTGTGTTCCATGTGGTGTGGTCTTAGTGTTGACCTTCTCCTCTTGACCAGCTATTCCGGTCTTGGCTGGAGAGTGCGTGGCTTCCAACTTGGATATATAAGTGCATCTCTCACAAGTCTGAGTGTTGAGAGGTAAGAGGAGAGGGTTGTCAGTGTACATGAGGCAGTTGCTACATTGCCTCAGGATGCCCATGTTCACCAGGTTAATAGGAGAAAGCACAGGGAACTGACCTTTAGACATGCCAGGAGGGGTGGGCATTAATAATATGTACTGGAGCTGTTTCCTCGTAGAACATTTAGTGCTGGTAGCATTTTTGTGTGCTACAATAATTGCTACAATATATTGGCAACCAGTCCAAAGACAAAATAAATCACCAAAGCAGTTAAAGGGCTCCGAAGCACCAGAAATACAGCCCAAAAAGTAAAACAAAGAAGTCCAATGCCCTCAAATAAAGATGTTTACTAAAACAGCAAAGCTTTCAAGTAAAAACTCTTTATCAGTGTTTAAAATTCAGGGTCACTGAGAACCTTTTTAAACAACATGCAGCCAGTTCGTTAAAACAATCAATTAACCCATTAAAATACTTTAAAGTGCCCATACAAAAATTCACTGCAGTATTAGCTTTAGTTCTTCCACATCCTAGCTTACTAATGCATTTATATAACATCATGTTTATCTTTCCGAATAGGTTTGATACTAACACTTGTATTCAGTCCAGGAAAATGGTCTGCTCGAAAAAAATGTCTCCATTTATATTCACACAGTTCTGTTTTATTAATGATTTCTCTCCCGTTTTCATCCATACCGATAACTTGTAAAATCCTGAACTTAAATCTATGTTCTGTACCTTCACTAAATATATGCTTTGCTAAAACATTAGTTAACACATTTCTACGTATATCTGAAAGGTGACTGCTTATTCTATCTTTTAGTTTTTTATTGTTTTTACCGCTATAGAAACAATTACATTGTATACAATGAGCGAAGTATACCACATTTTCAGTAGTACAGGTCCCTCTTGCTCTAAAGGCAAAATTTTCTCCACTTATAGGATCTTTAAACAGATATCACTACAATGGACACAATTATAACAAGGAATAGTGCCCATTTATATATATATATATATATATATATATATATATATATATATATATATATATATATATATATATATATATATATATATATATATATACCAGTCTTAAGTGCAGAATACATGCAGTTAGTGAATGACTTTTATTATAAACATGAATTGGAACTAGTGGCAGAGATTGAAACACTTGAGAATATTGTTATTAGTTCTTTTTACTATTCTCAAGTTATGGCAGACTATGAACAGTTGCTAGAATATTTGAAATCATTTGAGAGTAGCCTCATAGCAACTAAGAGAAAGAAGCTACTACGGGACATTAATGATTTCAATAATAAAAATATTTTTTCATGGCCGAAAGAACAGCACCCAATGGATGAGAAGATTCAAGTTCCTGTTGAACAACCACAGAACAAACTTAAGTTCTCCCCCGCCTACTAACGCTGAACTATGTAGAGGTGAAGTCAAGTCATCTGAATTGAATGGCTGTGTGTTCACAACAATTTTTATATGGGCACTTTAAAGTATTTTAATGGGTTAATTGATTGTTTTAACTAATTGGCTGCATGTTGTTTAAAAAGGTTCTCCGTGACCCTGAGTTTTAAACACTGATGAAGAGTTTTTACTTGAAAGCTTTGTTATTTTATTAAACTTCTTTATTTGAGGGCGTTGGACTTCTTTGTTTTACTTTTTGGACTATATTGGCAACCAGCTGCCACCTTTTGATTTACTACAGAAGATGAAAAAACAATGAGGGAAAGGTGGCTTTGATGTGGAAAGGAAAACATACAGAATCTACCAAATTCACTAATAGTAAGTATTCTGCAGTTCTGCAATTCTGGTTTGCTTATGGTTGTCCAGATACTGCTTACTACAGGACAGTGACAGTTTACCTCCTTTACTATGTTGTCTTCAATAGAAGATCCTTCATACAAAACCTAGATTAAATGAGAAGCAGAGAAAGGTGGTCAGTACATTCACACAATTGCACTGTCTATTATCTGTGTACAGCTGAGATTTTTCATAAGCCAATAAGCAGTATCTGCACACCCATAAGCAAACAATACAAAATGCAGAATACTTACTAGGAACCCACCTATTCTGGTGCCTAAGGACTTGGCCTCGAAGAGGAGTAACATTCTTATCTGGACGTTAATAGCTGAAGCGTGCTGGACAGATAATTCTCTAATCAGCTTGCATATCATCTGAATAATAGATCATTTTCCCCTATGTGGTGAAGAGCTAAAAGGCTAGAACTAGTGATATAGCAACAACACAGCATTTTATTTTACCTTTTATTACACTAAAGTTATTATTTGTACAATTTTTGCTGTATAGGCATAATTTTCCGGGTTTTACATTTTAGTAATTGTACACTTTGTTTGGAGCAAATTTTGATGAGTAATTTAACACTGCTGCCCTCTGCAGGCACTGGCTGACAAAAGAAATGTGAATATGTATATAGTTATACATTTATTTATACTGGAAGTATAAACTGAAAAGTTTTTTTTTTCACTCTGCATGTTGTCGTTGTTGCATTTAACATTAAATATTAATAAAGAGATTTTTAACAAAAAAATTAAGCAAGGTCTTGAAATACCACATTATAACAATACCATTATATTTCACTGTATAAAAAAGACAGAATGATAGAGAAAGAGAGAGACAGACAAAGTCAATGCCTTTTTATATGCTGCTGAGGGGAACAGAAAGCCACAACTTCTGAGTCACACACACTGTAAAGTGTTATCATTGAACCCTTATAACACAGAAAGGTGATTTAACTGCACACAAAAGTGACACAGCAAGGAGAAAATAGAAGCAATTACTGCTTTTGCCTGCAAATAGATAAACTGAGTCTGAAATAAATAGCTATGAGCCACTGTGATTAAATGATAACCCAAAAGGAAAAGAACAACATGATGGGATGTGTATGATCTGAAAGCAAGAAAAGGGACAAACACAATAGTGCTTACTTTGAACAATTTCAGTTACCCTTGTGCTTGCTAGTTGTAATGTACAGTAGTGTTCTCACCACCATAGTAAGAAGGCCAAAGTGAGATCCCACGATAATAGTGGCATATCCTGTAAAATTATAACAGACACAGAGAAGTGCTGTCTGGAGAAAACCATGACCAATGCCGTTCAACTATAAACGACATTGAAAAAATGATTGCCTCTCTGGGTAGACTGTCATAAAATCTTGTAACACCAAATACTGTAATGAGTGTAAAACCTTACTGAAAGGTTGGGACGTGGACTCCTGAGAAATGTATGATGTATGAAGTAAATCTAAAATATGCATGAATACAGTATTACCCCTTTCGTACAAAGGGGTAAGCATACCTTTCAACCTCTTAGAGCAAAAAATTTGGACAAAGCCTAAAATGATGGGGGGACAAATAGGGACAGATTTTAAATATTGCTCTTACAAACTTAAAAAGTTGATAGAGTAATAGGTTTTGCATTAGCATGAATTTTTTGAAGAATGTGGAGTCTTAAACTCAAATGTTTGTCATTATTTAATGACTTCAATCCTCAACTATTTGCCAGAAAAATACAGATTTTAGGAGGAACACACCAAAAGTATGAGGCAAAAGTCCGGACATTCTGTGAAAGTCTGTACAGTTGAGAGGTATGCCTGGGTAAGATATAATTATAAAATGGCAACTGGTGACAAATTTAATAAAGCTAAATTTGTACTGAGAAACATTCCAACATTATACTCATTCTATCTCTGGGAGTGAAATAATTTTAACTTTTTCTTTCTCTCTCTCATGCCTGCTAATTATTTAGCCCTGCCTTCCTCTTCAGTCATGCTCATTTCATTCTACTTACCTTCTGCGGCATACCTCTCAACCATACTATGATGTTACCCTGTCCCTCAAAAATGTTTGGTTTTCTGGTAAATCACTGAAGGTTACAGCCAGTTGATGTCAGACATTAGAGGTTTGTACTTACTATTCTGAAAATTCATGTTGATGCAGTCCTGTTGCTCTATTAACTTTTTAAGTGAATTAGAATAACATTTAAAAATATCCCTGACTTTGGGCCTTTGCCTTTTCATTATTTATCTCTTCATCCAGAATTCCTGAGAAAGTTGAGAGGTGTGTTCTGGTGGGAGAGAGGTATCATTAAGGGAGGCTATCAAGCAGGCATCTGTCAATTGTTTTTTCTTTTAACAGTCAGACCCCTCACCTGCGAGCTGATGTATAGTCTTGTTGAAGTAAGTGCCTGCTACACCCTCAGTTCAAGTGCACACTTTTATAGATTCACAATTGGGCCTGCTATGCATAACCCTGGCCGCTCTGCTATCATTCACATATTTCACCAGAAAGTGCCACTTTATAGCAAGCTGTGGCCTCTTCCCTCCCCAAAGATGGCCAAGCTGGCATTGGCCAATCATTCTTACTGCTCTTTGTTGGATCCCTCAGCACTCAGCTTAATTTTCAGTCCTGGATCATCTTTTGTTGCAGTCAAGACTTTATGCCTCTGACTACAGCAGAATGAAACTTTGAAGAAGCAAACAGTGATATCCAGGGTAATGCTGTATAGTCTGTATAATGTAGTAGCGCACACTACGCAACCAGAGAAAAATAAGGAGGTGCAAAAGAGACTGTACCTATCAACTGTCCAGACTTTCACTGAATGACCAGATTTTTTACTCATAGTTTTGGCCTGTTTCTCATAAAATGTTTGATTTTCTGATAAATGATTAAGGATTAGCGTCACTAAATAATGACTTACATTTGAGTTTTAAATGTATATTCTTCCAGAAATGCATACTAACACAAAATCTACTATTCTATAAACTTTTTAAGTTTATTGGTGCAATGTTTAAAATCTGTCCCTATTTTTGGTCCTTTGTCCCCATTATTCTACGCTTTGTCTAGATTTATTGGGCTTAGAGGTTGACAGGCATCACTCATAACCAGAGACAAATCTCGACAGAGTCAGGACAAATCCAGAAATAATCAGGGACACTTTTAAAATATTAGTACTTTTTAACTTGAAACACTGAGAGAATAAGAAAATGTGAATAAATATACATTTTCTGAAGTAAAAGAAATCTGTAACTCTAATTATTGGCATTATTCACAAAGTGTAATTCTCCCCCTTTTCTCCAAAAGTTCATCAGTTTTAGGAGGGATTAAGAGGGACAAAGCTAAAATCTGAGTCAAAATCGGGGACATCTCTGAAAATCAGGGACAGTTGAGAGGTATATTGAAAGGTATGAAGTGAAATCTCAAAAACAGCAAACTTTGCAACAAAGCAAAAATCACCAGCAGCACAGAAAAAAAATCCTCTCCTCTAGACAGCAACAGTAAATTAGATCAAGAGTTTGGCAAAGGCTGACATACTAAGCAAATTTAAAGGTTGCTGCTCCTTAAAGATAAAAGATGTAATGAGATTGTAAATGAAATCCTAATAACAGCAGTGTGGGACATGTAGATAAAATCTAGGGTGTGCAAAAACTACAGCCATCCCTTGCAGTCAGGAGTTGTATAATGTAACATCCTGAGGCTTAAATGAACACACGGTAAACTGTAGTCTGCACTAAATAGTTCTGTCTGTGCCCTGCAGGCAAGGGGAGAGCATGATATCCTGAGATAACAATTTTACATTAAAATGAAAATCTCTGAGGTACCTCAAACCAATGTTGCCCACAGGCTACAAGATAAGAGTACAGCCCTCAGAATGAAACACTAATAAACAGAAGAAAAGAAAATGTTATAAAGTCAACTAAAGAAAAGTAATATCTTCAGAGACTCAACATCAAAGTGTTGAAACACTGTCATCTCATGGAAAATGGCTACTTTATGATTTGTGTTGTAAGTAAATATAATTTCTTACAATGTCATGATGTCTGCTTTATGATTTGTATTGTAAGTAAATATAATTTCTTGCAATGTCATGATTTCTAGCTTGTTTCCAATGTATCACAGCTGAAATGCAACATATGTTGAAAAAATGAGTGGTTAAGTAATTTCTTCTGTGTCTCAGTGAATGGCTCTGCTAGGGTTTGAAAGTCGATGTCCTAGTTTTCAAAACTGTTCTGTCTTTATACTCCTTGCAGCAGTGGATCCAGATAATGTCAATACGAGCAGAAAACATGTTTTATACAGCTAAAATATATCAGTGCACTAGCTCATCATAGCTAAACTGTAAAAGTCTACTGTTGTTGAAGGTTACAAATCAGTGCATGATAGTAATGAGTATGGAGTGTGTGGGATTGCCTTCAGAATAATGAAGTCACATGTAGTAACAAAGCTGAGTGCTGCTGGGGCAAGTAACAAGACATCTTTTTGTGAGACTTCATTTCCCACCTGGTGTCCACATGCTGACAGAAATGTATGTGCATCAAAATCTTACCCCCTGATGTACACAAATTGCAATTTGCTTTCATGTTAGCTGTGGAGTCCCTCCAAAAGAAATTACCAACAATCACTTTATTCTGGCTGAATGACAGAAAAGTACAGGGCCCATTAAAACCCACAAACACATAACCAATAGGAGACATGATTTCTCAGTGAAGAGAGGCCAGCATTCCTGTGGGGTGACAAAATATAAATATACTTTTATTGTTCTGTTCCTTACAATGTACTTCTCCAGCAACAAACGTGCCTGCTTCTGTTTTGTCTAGTTGTATTAAACAGAACAGATATCTGATGATATTTTTCTGCATCACCAGAAACTAAACCAATTGTTGAAGTCAATCGTTTTTTGTTTGTATTGAGATATCATCTTAGATGAAGGTAAAATACTGCTTAAAGCTAGGGACTTACCTGCCTGAGACACATAATCATAGAGCTCAGTCATGTTTCCCTTCATATAGTCTAGTGAGGTACATCTCAAGTTGTTTGCACCAACATCGACTATGATGGAGTCATAACATTGCCTGTTGTTGAGAGACTTGAGTGCATGTGTGATGTGGTAGATCCTAGCACCTGACGGACAGCTGACCGTGACATTTTCCTTATCCAACCTGGTGAGAGGGACATCTGTGTGTTTCACAATTGAATCAGGTCTATATTATAAGACTGATGGTTGAAAACATCGAACACCATATGGTCAACACCATATGGTCGATGTCTTCAAACATCGAACTTATAAAAACAACAAAAAAAAAAAAGAAAAAAGTACCCTAATGGGTTTAAGCAGGGGGCAAGCCCCCCACAACCCCCACCACTTAAATATACCAACTCAGAGACTGCACTACATTGCAGTAAATGGAACTCTCCCCTTACGGAGATTTCTGTTTACACGTTCGATGTTGTGCACTTACGCTATTCTCATGTCGACAATATCAGCTTCAATATTGTTTGCTTTCGAGAATATAATATAGACCCATTGAATCATCTATGACTAAGACGTTTGTTTTTGTGTTATACCTTAGGGGCTTAACTGGTGAGACACTGGTGCATGATATATTATGAATACTATGTTGTGCAGAGGATATATTATGTGAATCATGCTTGTGTTTGTATTGTTTAGGTAAACTTCTGGTAAGGACTGCCACATATGTAGGTTTATGTGCTGTTGGTTTGATAGGTGCAGGAGGTGAGGTGTGCATGCTTACAATCTGCTTAGTATCAGATGACCTGACTGGTGAGTGAGAGACCCTGGAATCTAGGCTCTTGATATAGATGCATCTTTCACATAATGAATGTTATAAGAGATTATATAGTGACACAGTACCCAGTAAGCTGTACCTGCAATTTTTATACATAGGTAGTTACTGTACCCTGTGTGAATACCAGATAAGTTAATGGCACTTATGATAGCGACAAAGTATGATTACCTGGTTTATTTTAATTGTGCATGACAAATAAGATTCTAGTAGTCGTTTATACTATTAATCCTCTATATTTGCAGATCTTTCAGATGGACGAATCATTAAGGTAATCTTTGTGGCCTCTTTGAAACATTTATTCAGTTGTATGTTTCTTTTTAGAAATTAAGTTAACTTGTTAACATCGTCTTGCAGACAATAATGAGGTCCTACATTCATGGCTGCCAGCAAGCTCTGCAGCTTGGAGTCATACCCCTTAACTGTCTGTGATTTTGACTCATGTTTTAGCTCTGTCCCTCTTAATCCCAGGTCTATATTACATTGTCGAAAGGGCTATTCATTGAATGCCCTTTCATCGGCATGTAAACACCGAACTACCAAAACTTCGAACGGCCACATAAGCAAATTGTTTTCCAGGGGAAAAAAATCACTTGGCCAACAACAAAGAAAACAAACTGTCACACCCTACAAAGTGGGGGGCTTTTCCCCTCACACCTCCTGATGTGGGGGCTGTGCCCCCCCCAACTAAATATACCAATTCTGGGATCGCACTACAGTGGAGGAAAGGGTAAATTCCCGATGACAGCCAAGTGATTTTTTTTTCCTTGGGAAAGAAATTTGCTTATGTGGCCATTCGAAGTTTTGGTAGTTTGGTGTTTACGTGTCAATGAAAGGGTGTTTGATGAACAGCCCTTTCAGCAATGTAAATGGTACCTCTTAATCCCTCCTAAAATTGGTGACTTTTGGAGAATGGTTTTAGAGTTTTAGACTTTAACTTCAAAAACTGTATATTAATTTACATTGTCTTGTTCTGTCAGTGTCTCACGTTAATAGAATTAATATTTTAAAATTGACACTGACGATTTCTGGATTTGTTCAGAGCTACCCTTGGAGTAAAAGAAAAAAATTTAATGTGGCAAAAACCTTTTCAACTTCTCAAGTAAAGCAACTTTTGCCTTACTTGTTCAGATGATTTTCTCACATTTAAACTTTTAAATCATAACACTGAATATAGTAAAATCAACACTACACTTAAGTTCCAGTGAAACAAAAGTACTGTTTATGATCTGCCTTTCAAGTATTGTAGGCTTGTATGAGATAAAGTAGCCCACACAAGTGCTGTAAGAGCAAAGCAGCAAATGGGAAATCTACTGTTTGTTGGCCATGTATTTGATTATTGCGCAGAACATCATCCCTGAAAGTTTACCAGCATCTTGTAATGGCAGTTGGAGTCAGAGAAAAGCAGAAGGTGAGTGCTGTCTTTTTATCAGTTAACCCCTTCTCTTACTTTGTGCTATATCAGTTAGTTTATAGATAATTCATGGTTGTGGGACTTGCTGCCTTTTCAGAGGTGCGCTTTTTTGTATTTGCGACCTTAAAATTTTCAATGTTTGGAGTAGCAACCTCTCCCCAACTGAACAAGATGTAATTATTCATAACAAATGCAAAAAATAAAATCTTGGCTAACAAGAAGCCAATGAATTTCAAATTACTTACTAATAAAATTATATAAAACACAAGCTTTTACACACACAAATGATATTTTGAGTGATCATAGGATTTAAGCAATGGCTTTAGAATTAAATGTATTTCAGTTCATGTCACGTGATTTCAAGATGTTATTATAAACACTTACCCTGTAGGCCTTTCAGAGCACTTGAAAATGCGCACATATTTGTGAAAGCTTGCATTTTATATTTTTTTGTATAAATGTCCTTTGAAGTCCATTGGATCCTTGTCAGCCAAGATATTTTTACATTTTGCTGTTGAATTATTTCTCTAGCGCTTGAGTTAATCCACTTGAACTAGTAGTTTGCTGCTTTGTTATTCATGACAACCACAGGAAACATCAGCACTGAAGATGTGAATGGGCTAGAGAGAGAAAACTGGGCAACTAAAGCAAGTAGCTAGGAACGCAAGTGTAATTCTTCAATAGATACTGAACAATATCAGTAAATATGCAATGAAAACAAATCTATTAGTTTGTAGAAACATTGAGTGAAGGCCACACATGCACAGTCATAATGTAAAAGCCTTCCTAATCAGTATCAACTGGTCATCCTGCTAATCCTGTAAAATGCCCCTATACTTTTCTTTCCTTCCAACTCCTCATCAAAAGCATCCATAAACACTTTAAATGCTAATAAATCTTTGTTAAATTTAGAGGTCCTTAGAACAAACCAAATAAGCTAGGCTGCAGTTGGGGAACTGTTATACTTTATTGGTCTTAGAATCAACATGCCTGAACAGAAATATCCCTAAAATGAATGTCTGTCATGAAAAAATAACAATCAGAATGAGGCTGTTTCCCAATACAGAATAATAGTCTACCCTGCATTCCACATGGGAATGCATTTCCTGCATCCTTATAAGATGAATGATCGATGTCATAGCTTTATCACCTTTAACATAACTAGCCAATATCAAACTTACTCTTTACTTCATACCACATAACTAAAATCTGCAGCAGTCCTGATGAACAAGGAATTTTAAATAAACAAAAAAGTCTTTAAACCCCTTTTCCAAAAGATGCCTTCTCCTTATGACAAAGTAATCAAATCAGGGCACACAATTTCCCAGTTCCATTGTCAATATGGCCCCAAAATCAGGTAGAACATTTCATTGTTCTAATCCACACAAATGAAGTATTATAAAACACCCTTTGCCACTGTGAGTGCAGCCTCTAGTCTTAAAAAGCATCAAATTACTATCTCTCCAAAGAATTCCAAAATATCCTCTTCCTGAGTTCCCTAGTTAACCTATTCACTTCCAAATATGCTTGTGAAAATGTAAAGTTTAAATTGTTTACATGCATTTAACAAACAGCTTTCCAACCACACAATGCAGCAGTACATCTGCAAGGATGGGGCTGCTGCTGGTTTTCTCCTGGATAAGCATGTATTTAATTTAGAATTTCACCTACCAGTTAATGCCAAACATTTTTAATAAATTTGTGATGGTTAAATGGACTTTACACAGAAGCATTTCAAACAATATCTTCAGTTTATTAAAAACATGAATAAATGAAAACATATTTTCTGTAACTCTAAGCTATTAGTAAATATTGAGTCACAGTTCATTTCCTTAACTGATATTGCTTAAATTAAGTGTTGGAAAATGAATGTAAAGAAAAGGAAGCTTGTCAGCTTGCAATGTACATCACCAAGCCATCTCTCTATTCAATACAATTTTCTCTCTGTCCCCACTCCTGATATTAAAATATTTTTCCATACATTGGGAATTAAAATGAAAAAAATGGTACTGTACTCTATTACTACCGTCCTTAGTGTAACCCTTAATTCTGTCTTTAACTACCTGCTTAGTCGTTTCCACATTAAAAGTACTTCATATTTAAATTCATGACCTTTCTGATATGACAAATTCCACCCTCTGCCTCAGCAGGCCATGCTTTCCTCTTCTCAGAGCATTACAGTGATACCTACATTGTTATGTAGATTTTGAGATACCAGTCATATTTGTGAGCTCTGAGAATAATTCATCCCAGGCATCAACCATTTTAAAGACACCATCACGAGGCTGAAATAGCCTACTTTTAAAATCTTTATGAAGACAATATAATATTTTAAACACCTTATTACATTTTCACTTAAGACATAGGCACACATGCATTGATGCATTAATGTAAAAGAAAATACACTATATTAATATTTTTTTTTAGTTTACACTACACCTGTTTTTGTTCTTTATAACAATTATAATTCAGCCCAGCATTACATGTTTCTTTGAAACACCATGTTGGAGCCTTTCACCTAACATTGGTAATGAATTTTGCTGACTCTTCATTCACCCTACATTAGATCATTGCAGTGTGAGAGAATCGCCACATGGCACAGTTGCTTCATGTCACAACAATTCATAGGTGAATTCATAGCTAACTACCCACAATGGTCATTTTAAGCCTAAACAATTATCCCATTAGTTAACATTTCTCATACCCAGTTCCAAGGTGTATATTAACATACCACCCATTGGATAGTGATTAGTTCTGAATGAGATAGTGATTATCTCTAGGGAATACCACTGAGTATTTACAGGGGCCATGTTGCAGGAAGCCTGTTTAGGTGCTGCCTCTGTGCATAAGTAGTACAGGGGCAGTCCTGGGGTAAATTTATTCATTCCATCCACAGATCCAGGAAAAGCTTGAACAGGGACAGGAATGAACTTTGTTTTACATGGTCAGTCTGTTCCAGGGTAGGGATAACCTCTGAGAGATGTACCTGACTCTCTAAACCATTCTGTTTAAGAGGTTTATTCTCTGAGAAGAGTATTTCTGATAGCGACTTGTGATTATGCAGTAGTTTCATTAGTATAAGGTCAGAGGATGTTGGGCAAAGGTCCCCTTTCAGCAATTTGTTGGATACTGAATACAGAGACAGTGCTTTGAGTTGGCCCAGGTAGGGTTATGTTTTAGGCCCCATATTCTGTTTATGGGGAAACTTTGTGGAGATTTGAGTTGCTATATATGCCTGACCAGATACATGCCAAAGGGGGCACTGTATTCAATGATTCGCTTGATGTTTGCAGAATAAAGGGGTGCAATGACATCCCTGGACCTGTAGGCTATCCCTTTGCTTATAATCTGCACAATATGGAAGGACTTTCTTACCACTATGGACACATGTTGGTCAAATATAAGGTTACTGTCCATGTATGTTCCCATATCCCAATGTTTCCTAAGGTAGTGTGTTTCCCAAAGGGTACAATAATGCACTTTTTGATATTTAGTTTTAGTCCATGGTTCCGTCACCAGTTATTTGTTAGGGGTAAGCCTTGCTATAGAATTGTTGAGTCATTTGGGGAGTCAGTGACTGCTCCTAAGTTAGTCATCAGCAAACTTTGTCAGCCAGAGACCCCTGGTGTTTACCTTTACTTCAGAGTAGTAGATGCAAAACAGGAGATGTCCTTGTAGAGAGCCCTGTGGTACTCCACTGGTGACGTGCCTTTTTATGGCAGTAGTGTCTCCTATTCTATTATCTGTGAGCCACTTAGCAATCCAGCAGGTGATGGAGGGTTTTATTCCCAGATGGGTAAATTTCTCCACTGTGCCTGAGTGAGGTATTTTGTCAAAAGCTTTGTCTTGATTTAGGTAGGCACAGTCTCTGCTTTGGTCACCTTTCAAATAAGTCTACTAGGTTGAGTACGCAAGACCTGCCTTTGACAAAACCAATCTGGGATTGGTCCAGGGTTTGGAGAGTCCTTGTGTCCTTATTTATTAATTCCACAATGAAGTTTCCTTGGCCTTACAAATGAGGTGATCAGACTTGTGAGACGGTAATTACCCAGGTTAGTGGATGGCTCTCCCTTGTGCGGGGGTGGTGGTGGGGTGGTGGGAGTTGACTGTTGCTGCCCTCCATTTGCTTGGTAAAAAGCCTCTGTGGATGTTGAGGTCAAACAGTATTGTTAGGAGCAGAGATAAATCATGCTTCATGCTATATAAGATGAATCATGGGATATTGTAAGGGCCTGTTGTTGCAGTATTCCTTGCCTTTGTCAGCATAGTCAACACTTGGTCCTGTGAGAAGGCAGGTGGTATCAGTTACTGGGATATCTTGTGAGATAATATACTGTGAAAGACTGGTGAAGTTGGAGCTGAATTTATCAGCAAATAAGTTTGATATGTTTATAGTATAAGTGTAGATGGTATTATTCACAATCATCTCAGCACATTACTTTGTAGAGCTCTTGAGGTTGTGAATATTGCTAAAAAGTCTTTATGGTTATCCTTTGCACGGGTGGATATCTTAGCCTCAAGCTTGGTTTTGGTGGTTTTGATTAAACTTCTGAGTTTTTTTATTTTAATAATGATGGAGCCAGCCTGCTGTAACTCTTATGATATTTGGCTAAGATTTTCTTTTAATTGTAATACTTGTTTGGATTTTGATTCCACCAGGGAGGTTTGTTTCGGGGTTCCTACAGGGTACAGTGTTTATATGCAGTTACTGACAAACTGGTACAGGTTAGTGGTGTATGTTTCCACATACTCAGTTCAGTTTAACAGATTTGGGAGATTTGAAACTTGACAGCATATCACTTAGAAGTAGGAAGTTTACCTTGGAAAAGTTCTAAGCATTATAGCAGCTGCTAGAACTTCAGATTTCAAATTTATTTAAATGGAAACAGTTTTATGCACCAACCTAACAAGTGAAGATGACACACGAGGGATGTTGCACAACTCGCGCATATTTGTAAAGATAAGGTCAAGGATGTTTTTGCCCCTAGTGGGTACTCTCACTAGTTGTTCCAGAGCGTTTGTATTAACAAAGTCCAGGAATCTCTGTGCTTGTGCGCTAGTGGCATAGGTTTCCCAGTTGATAGTTGGATAGTTAGTTATTGTGTTTAATGCTGAGTGACTCCAATGCTGCTTCTATCTAGGGTCATACAGCAAGTTCTATAACAAGCTGTAAAGTGGTAAGGTACATTACTGATGGTGATTTGTACACAAAGTTTTATTGCACCATGCTGCTTAATCAGCCTAGATGTAAGGCGCTTCATGATAAATATCTAGATGACACCAACCCTGCATAGTGGCGAGTCTAGATGTGTGGAATGCATTATAGCCTTGCACAGCTGGAGTACTCTCCGCTGATGTAAATCATGTCTCAGTCACAATACAGATGTCTGCATCCGCCAAGGTGAGGAGAGCTTGTCGGGAGTGGAGTTTTTTGTTTAGGCTCCTAGCATTGATCAGTTAGACCCTCATATTATCCTTTGCATGTAGAGTTTTGTTGGTAGGTATATCTGGTTGGCATTACCTAAAAAGGGCAATATGCGGCTAGGGAGCGTCTTAGTAGTTATTCAAAATCCTAACGTGAAGAGGGGCAGACCATCCCTGATGAAGCAGTGTTGTCTGTTGCTCATGTCTTCCCAGGCAGACAAATATCATACCCACTTTAAATGACACCAAAAGCTAAAACAATTATTGAAATCAATTAGTTGTTTGCTGATATTGTAGCATCATCCCTGGAAATGGCAGAATGCTCTTTAGTGTTATACCTGCCTGTGACACACAGAGACCTCCATCATGTCTCTCATCATATAGTCCAGGGAAGTGCGTCTCAAGCTGTTAACACCCTAATGCATTATGACAGAGTCATACTGGTACTTGCTGTTCAAGGATTGCATGTGTGATTTGATGGATCCTGGTATCAGACAAGCAACTAACCATCACTCTTTTCTTGCTCAGCCTGGTAAGATGTACATCTGTATGCTTTACAGTGCAGTGAGTCTTCTATGACTAGAGCATGTGTTTGGGTAGATGTTGGCCTTATGGGTTTAACATCAAAGACTTGTGACTCCCAGTGCTATGGGAGGTAGTAAACTTTACAGTTGGTGCTGCTGAGAGTATATTTAATGTTGGTGGTACATGTTGGTGGTCTTTGTGGTTTAGGCAACTTGGTCTTAAGAAACTCAGCATAAGATGGATTATGTGTTGTATGAGTGTTGTGGTGCATTGTGTTGCATGATGTTCTGCTGATTCTGATGTCTTGGTTGTCTATGTGTGAGACTTTGGCCTCCAGGAATATAATATAAGTGACCATCAGACAGCACAAGGCAATTCTTATATTGTCTCATGATATCCATCTCAGTCAGGCTGGCTGTTGGAAGAGCTGGTTCATGGTTTTATTACAGCAGTGATGTTAGGGTCTCTATACTTTTGGGAGAAATTGTTGGTTGAATTCTAAGTTGCAGGGGTCTAGGGTATCAGACAACTGTACCAGATGGGTTTGTCAGTTTAAGTAGACAATTGAAATTTGGTTTTCTTAGGCTATGTGTGGTTTACTGCAGCTCAGTTTCTTAAGTGCACTTAGTGCAGATTTCTTTAGCCACAGAAATAGAGCAATGAGGCCCATTTGATTTAGCAAGGCCTTGTATTGAGAAAAAGCTCTTACCATAGATCATGCCCAATGGTGGTGATATACAGAGAGCAGCAGAGCAAGGCCTTTTTTCTTCCCTTTTAGTCAAAAAATATTGTTTAGAACATCTAGGGGACACCAAAATCAACACAGCTCTTTTTCCATTGTTTAAGACTTGCCACATTGTTCAGAGTCTTAATTCAAAGACCCTGAGTAAATGAAGCTCAGTGGGACGATTGGGGAAAGATGGGCTAAAGCTGCCAGCATAGTCAAATAGAATTTGATATATAATGCTGGCATTTGTAAATAAATGTAAAATACAGGCATGTTTTTTGAGTGTAAGAAAAACACTGTAAAATATGAACTTCAAGATTGTTACAACATTGCCCCCTTGCTGTAAAGAAAAACTAAGTCAACCCTTTCAAATATGTCTTTTGAAATTGAAATGATTTTATGACATTCTTTGATCTTTAAAGTTGGTTCCGGTCAGGCTGGTTGAAGACATTCTTTCTATTGTCTTAACTTAAGGAATAATTGTTAGAGTGTACATGTGGAAGGTGCTTTATTGCTTTGGTTTCTGCTAGAGTGTATATGTGAAATGCCTTTTACTGTTGTATTCTCCTGTGCAGGTGTTAGCTTGCGAAATAATGTAAATGGAGTTTCTATTAGCCTGAGAACTCAGAGCAGGTGTCAAGATGATGCAATATGAATACTGAGAAAACCTAAGTGTCAAAAATGATGTAATCTGGGGAGGACCCAGAGACATGTTTGTTAGTGATGTTTTATAAACTATTTCTCACAAGAGACGAAAGAGCATTTTGATCTTGATATCCAACTTACCAGCACTCTGCTTATGCTCACATGTAAGTTTCTAGCACTGTAATTTCTTGTAGGAATAGTTAAAGCTAGTAAAGATTAATTAGGTATTTTTTTTTAAATCAGACCTGTCCTACTGTATTATTTTAAGTTTTTGTGTGATCTCTGAACTCTTAGATATCACTGTGGTGTAATAGTTTTGTCTTATGTTTTAATTATTTATTATTAAATATTCTTAAAACCATCAACCTGTGGCTGCTTTGTGTAAAGATAAGCTCTAGAATACATTGCATATTTATAAAGGTTATTGTAATAGGCCACTCTAAAGTAAGCCTTGACTGTTAGTCATACTACAATTGGATAATAATATTGCACAGTAATAATTGGACACCCTTTTAAGGGCCTTTTAGTAGCTGATATTATTAACTGGGTGGTGGCAGTAATTACTACCGTATAGTCTGGGTAAAGGGGCACAGCTGGAGAATTTGTCTGCCTTTCCCAGGAGAGTCTGTGAAGTTGTATAAATACTTATCTCAAAGTGTGTGTGTGTGTGTGTGTGTGTGTGTGTGTGTGTGTGTGTGTGTGTGTGTGTGTGTGTGTGTGTGTGCGTGTGTGTGCGTGTGTGTGTGTGTATGTGTGTCTCACTATATGCATGTAAATGGTCTGTTGCCAGGTTATAGCAAGTCTTGATGAAAGTCAAATATGTAATAGCATTTAAAAATAAAAATGAAGAAAGTCAGCACTTAGCTGGGAGTCTCTGGGAGATGTGTGTGTGTGTGTGTTGTGTCAGCTACGTGGCAGGGACATGAAGTACTGGTTGGACAGAGAGGGTGCTTGAGGTTCTAGCTTGACCAGTTAGGCTGAGATCTGGACCCTATAGCTGTGCCAGTGGGGAGTCTTATTGGGGACCTGGTGAGTAAGGGAGCAGCCAGCCCCAGACTGACTCGGATCTCTGTGTGCACTTAAGGAAAATTGTACTTTACTGTGTGTATTAGTTAGCCTTTCCTCTTCTAGGAGACAACCTCCCTGGTGTTAGTGATGAGGATTGAGGCTCCTTGATTGCTGGGCCAGGGCGCGGTCATCACACTCAGCACAAGTTATAGCAGAGGAGCTGAGGGAGAAAAGCATTCAGATAGGCTATAAACTTAAAACTAGCAGAAATCTGTGACTAGATCCTGCAGCCGAACCTAGTTCTGTTACCACTGTGAATGTAAACCACAAGTTGTCGATCACAGGTGAGCTACAATTAGAGCCATCTGTAAACCAAGTGCAGGGATGCCAGGAGTTATCTATCCACGCGATGAAATGGCAGGTGTGCACATAGGTTGTGTAACAAGTGACTGGGACTGCAGTAGCAAATTATATTAAGTACAAGAAAGGATAGCAGCAGATGTAACAGTCAGATGGCACGTTTTAAATGCAAATTATATAGGGCAATGTTTGTAAGACTTAATGAAGAAACTCTGGATATGAACATCTAAAATTCACGTGGATTCCTTTCTGAATCTGGTATATACAATGCTGATTGAGATACTGATATAAATTCCTATTCCAGAACTTGGAGAATATGGCTGATAGCTGATGTAGACATCGAGCATGTAGTCTGGTGATGCTGGTATACCTTGGTGTCAGCAGTTGAGAACATGGACAGTTTACTAATGACAGGGAGGACACATTATGAGGGTACATTTCCCACAGGGAACATGGTGACAATATGTACATGTGTCAGACACAGAGATGGCTGTGGACACTGGTAACAGCAGCAGAGAATGTGGACAGATTACACATGACAGGGAGGACACATTATGAGGGAACACGTCCAACAGGGGACACAGCATATCTGGACTCGTATGCCTCTTGGAGTGCACACCTCTACTGGCTACTTTCCAGCACCATGAACTATCATAAGCAGCAGAATTACAGAGGTCCATAAGGATAATTAGCAGACAGCAGAGTGCATCATCTAGACCCAATCTGCTTCCACACTTTCTATCAAAGAGATGACCACTATGGCAGGGACTGGAGGCCTCATACCCCATGCATTCTAGTGGTGTCTGGATCCCACCACTTGTCCCATTCCATATCAGGGTGGATAGCTGAGGTTTGTGCATACCCTCTCTCTGTCCTCCACCCTTGTGTGAAACACAGTTCTTAAGTCCTTTCATATCTCATCCTTACCTTGGAAACAGCCACTGCCTCTCCATTTCCTGTCTCATTAGTGCCCACTCCCTGATACCTGATGACACATCACAATAACAATTGCAGAATGCCTGTGATTGGAGCACATGTCCAGTTTGCCTATGCAGTCTACCTGGATGCAGTTTTCCTCCAACCCTCAGCAGCAGGTTAACAACTAGTCTCTGTATACCCCCTCACACCAGGAGCATCCCAGTCAGTCTTAAACCTCCCATTAGCATAGCCCACCTGTTAGCAAATGGTGCAACCTCTTGTTCCCAACACACACACACTCCTGCACATATGCATATACATACACATGCATGCACACAGACACACACATGCATATGTACAACATGCACACACAAAAATACAGATAAATGAATACACTTGCAAAGGCATATACACACACTCTCACCACAGTCCATTCCTTGCTATTTACCTTGAGCAACCATGGAACAGTGATGGAAGCATCCAGCAGAGTAATGGGGTGCATATTTTATTTTTTGATAAATTTTCCGTGCTGCATGGCATTGTACTGCATCATGGTACTCCATAAGACTGTCCACTGGAGAACCTAAACTCTCTTTAGTAGCTTGACAAGATATCCCACACTAGTGCTTCAGAGTTTGATACTCTGGAGCAAGCATCTATAATACTAATAACTGACTCTCATGACTCCTGACACACATCTAAAGCAAAATATTGCACAAAGAAATTAGTTACTAAAGTAGTTAAAAGTGATCTATGAATCTGAAAATGTCACAGCAGCACACATTTTCCTGCTGCTTTTCATTAGTTTGTGCACCATTTGTCCCCTTACACGTCACTGTGGAAAGCAGAGTTGTGTGCACACTCCATCTCTATTTTCTACCTCATCATCACTCCCAGTGTGAAGATGCATTTTTTTAGTAAAAAATGGCTATCTTGATGCAATTTCCCTACTGAACATTTCACATTAATGATGTAAAGAATTTTGTACTCCAACAAATGCTTATGACCTGGCACCCCAGTACAAAAGGATGGAGCCCTACCTATGGCCCAAACACTTCAGGTGTACTTATCTAACATCAGTGCTGAAGGAGCTGGGCGGGGGATGAGCCAAATGCCAGTCTGCCATTCCTGGGGAGAAACGCACAGTCTTGCCAGCTGTGCATGTCCACATAGTGGAGACCAGGTAGTGTAGCAGCTGGGAGGAATATGGATAATGGGTGATGTGGACTGCCACAAAGCATAGTAGCACTACAGCTGAGGATGTGGTGTATGTGGAAGTTCACACAGACCACAGGACCCAGCATTGCATTCTGTCCTCTGGTGGTGTGCTGATTGCTTCCATTGGGCTGTGAAACCAGTAGAAGTGAAGGAAACCAAAAGGAAGGATAATATTTCAATGGGGCGAAGCGATAGACAAGAGGAAGGGCAGAACAGTATACAGAAAAAACAAATTTATGTTTACACATTTTGCATAAAATAAATGTTGTTACATACAAAATTTATAAAGACTGAGCTTTTGTGACAGTTTAAACTTATTTACTGGATTATTCAGTCTCTTAATTCAGTGCATTGTAATTATTATAGAATGCTTATGTGAAAGTTTTGATTTTTTCCCAGTGATTGTCTTTTATAAAATTGGAGTGAATTTTTTTGGGTTGATTCCTCTATCTTTCTTGAGATACTATGAAGGAAAAAGCACAAACGAGAAGAAGGTAACCAAAGGAAAAACAAAACTAGATCAGTGTAGATAAGTATATATTGGTTTATTTACAGCTGCTATTAGTTCAGGGCAAAGACAGAAAATAGAAAATATTGCAAGAAAATGAAGAGCATTAAACAGTTGCTTTGAGAAAAGGGTGCCCATAAAAGGCTCTTTCCAGAAAAGATATACAGATTCCCAGGAAATCATTTAGACTTGTTCTGCTTCAAGTATGGGGACATTCAATGTAATTACAAACTACATGCTTGCCTTATAAATGTATCACTCTCAATCTGATTTATAAGCACAGTCTGATTTTTTTTCCCTCAGGTACCTTTCATTTATTGGGCACCGATGACTGTGAAGAAGGCTGAGGTCTACACATGACTGTTGTCCTGCTCTTTGATTGCAGAACTGATAGATCTTTTGGAAAGATTCAGTCCTAATTAAACCTGAATCAGTCAAAAAATATTTCATGTCTAATTTGGAAAGGCTTAAATAAAAGAACTCAACATATTTTTATAACTTCACCACATCAAGAAAAAAAGAACACTCTGGGGATTGTGGGCAGACAAGTTTCCCACATTTTTTTAAGCTGAACTTCTTAATTTAAAACAGCACTAGATACCAGGATTGGTCATGTCTTCACTACAATAGTTTTAACTATTAATTGAAAAAAAGGCAGCGTTTGGAATACTCCAATAATGGAGAAAACAGGCCAGCAGTGCATGTATGGATCAATTTTTACACTTGGTAGTCATTTATAAATAAAAACAATAAAAGAAAAACTTCAAACATGGGCTTCTTTTGATTAACTGAAACCCAGGAGCTTACAAGAGACGTCAGAGACTGTTATTATTCTAGTGTGTCCAGAGGGCTTGCCTGGTTAACAAATAAAGTAATAAATGGCAAAATGGAGCATGCATATGGTGGGGAATGGCCATTACACCACAGAAAATGTAACTGCTACTAACCACCAGTGAATTAACAACATGCCTCGTAATAAATTAAAAAGGGGCTTTGTGTAATGTACTTTGGAATAGCATCTTTCTTTTTTTTCCATAAACAAATAATTGAGTCGCTTACTTAATGTGACCAAACATAGTTACTCTGCATGCATGAAGAATATAGCCACAGTATTGTACCAGAAACATAAATTAATGCAACTTGTATACCACAGATTCACAATTAAGAGCTAAAAGCAAGTATTAAAATAAGTAAATCTGTGTAGCTGAGAAATACGGTAAAATAAAAAAAGTATGCATTTAACCTGTTAATCAGAGTTTGGATCTCAGCATAGGTATGAGGAAAGGGGCTCTTGCACTTTTAGGTTTGGGGCTTTAGGCGTGTTTTTCAAATGTTTATGGAGATGATACATATAATTTTTATGTTGGTTTTATGCACTACTGTGTTATTTGCTTATTTGTACATTTAAGCAGTAATCTTTATTTTTAACCTTGCTATGTGACAGCTTACTATTTTAGGTTACTGTCAGAGAAAATTAGTGTTCATCTTTGGAATACTGAGAGCATTGATTTGTGTTTGGACTGTTGCTCCATCCAGTTGAATTTCATAGACTTTGCAATCATTTGTCAGTGATTTGTTGTTCAAAGAGGTGTGTGTGTGTGTGTGTGTGTGTGTGTGTGTGTGTGTGTGTGTGTGTGTGTGTGTGTGTACTTGTGTATATCTAATCAAAATGTAAAAACATTGACTCAATCATGAGCGATGCCTTAATTTTGAAAGACAAGACTCAGCAAAAACCCAACATACTGAAAAACAAAAAGGCTGCAAAAGGAAAGCAATTGTTTTTGTTTTGTGATCTTACAAAAAATACACACAGCCACTGCTAATGTGAACAGTAGTACTGTTATGGAATGGGATTTTTCCAAGGTAAGGGGCAGAGTTAGGATTAGCAGGTAAAGGTATTAGTAAGTTGGTGTGGACGAGGGTGGCTGTGGTGGTGCAGTGGTTATTATTGTCACTTCACAGCAAGAGGTTGTTCCACTATGGTGACACCTAACGGGAAAAGTCAAAAGGAGAAGAAGTAAGGTGGTGTAGGGACCTAACATTGCATCTTACCTTAGTATTAAAGGGAAGGTGTGGCCAACCCGAAACAGGGCAGGCCGAAACTCACAACACAGTCCAGTGCACCAATGCAGCGCTAAATCTTTCCTCTTAACTAACTCGTACCCCAACCCGATCCTGCAAACACTTGCACAGCACTAAAATCTGTCTCCTTAGCCTTCCCTGCATCCAACTGTATGCATGTGCACTCAGAAAAAACTCAGCCACAACTGTCAGTATATCCAGAAGTTTTGACATTAAGAAAATAAACCCCACTTATATGTGCAAACAGTACTACTCCATTTGGCAGACCCATACTACAACATACACGGCATTAGAAAACAACACAACATTGGAACATAGTTACTGTTGATTGTGTGCCATGCATGTAATACATTTCACCCACCTTGGATGCAGCTATCTGTCTACATCAGCTACAAGTTTTATTTTCATAACCAGCTATCTACTCTTATTTTGAGGAAAGATGCAAAAGAAATGTAATTGTAAGTCTTAAAACTATTATTTCACAATGGGTTATTAAAATTCAGTGACAAAACATATAAAGCTTCTGTCCCAAGTCAAAGATGTCCTGTGGATTTATTATAAAGGTTATTCTGGGTTGTCTTGATGAAAAGCAGGTATTACTTATACTGTGCAAGCATACCTATGGAGTTATTAAAAAGACACATGAAAAAAATGTTATCTTCGTCCAGGGCAGTATAGTGGCAGATAAAATGTACAATGTGATTACTGAAAATCTAAATATGCTTCAAGGTCTGATAATCTCCTAGCTAGGTTTTTATCCCTGACCTATAGATGATCTTTACTAAATAAATACATAAGCTTATATAGCGTAGGACTGTTTCACTGAGCCTATATAGTATACAGTGATTTCCCCAAATTTTAGTAAATGTAGGGATGGAAATAATAAAAATGCTTAGGTGTAATAAATAGCTTTCTTAATGTGTGAAAACCGTTTTGCCAAGTATGCATATTTCTGTGTGTGTGATTTGTGTGTTTGCACCATTACATAGGTCCATAGGTAGGTACTAGGCTATTGGCCCTGGGACCTATATAAGCCTAGCCAGAAAGGTTCCCTGGCTTTTGCCACCCAAGAAAATTATTTTCCTGTGCCCCTGTCAAGCAGTGCAGCAGAAGTGATCCCCGGGGTGAATTTTGTAATTCTCATCCAGTCATCAAGGTTTTTCTTAAAGAGGGCCAATGAGGACCTTTGCTTGATATGAATGGGTAATTTGTTCCAGAGTATGTGAAGTCTCTGGGACAGGACTCTATCCCTCCAGCATGTTCTATTTATTGTGGTGACAACGTTTAGGTCCCTGGAGCATGTGGTTCGGAGAGATTGGGATTTCTTTAAGTGTATGCATTTATAAGGAAAGAGTAATGGCACATGTGCAATCTATAAGGATTAAAAAATATTATTACAGCACATTTCCTAGTGAAGCATAGTTCAGCACTTAAAATGTCAGTTGTGAAAAGCTAAAACTAAACACCTGAAAACGATAGTCTCTGCAACTTTAATAGCAAGAATGCTTAAAACCCAGGTAAATATTATGCCTATTACCTCCCCAAAGGGATGTACATTTAATGGGATCTTGCAATAGATGGCATATAAAAACAGTACCAGTTAGTTCAGGTAAGTTATTTATAGAATCTCCTTGTGTTCTGACTGGAGTGCTTCTCAAACAATCTAAAAATATATCGCTGATAAGTATATTTCTTGGCACTTTTCAGAGTTCTGCATTGTCTTAATTTTTGCCTGACTGAATTATTTTATATATTTGCTAACATTGGTTGCTGTTTTCTCATCTATTCTGAAACTGGTCCCCCCCTATTCCTGTGGTGGTGTTAAAGTTTATAAAATTGGTCTAACTGATTGTTTTTAAGTGTTTTTCCACTGATGAACTGTTGAGGGCTACACACTCAAGTGTGATAGCCATTTTTCTGCTTTAAAAGTGTTTGCAATACTGTATCTGTTTTAATTATTGAAAAAAAAATCATATCACTCTACCCGGTACCCGCCTTTCTACAACCAGTAGAACCCATTTTTCAGATTTTGCTGAATTCTGGGCTGCTTTGTAGTTTCTGAGTTGCCCAGACCTTACTAAGATAGAAGGAAGCTTTTCTGTTCATCAGTAAGAGTGGTGAGCTTTGAGCAGGCTATCTGTCGCTGGAGGAGTCGTTTCAGCTCAGAATCTGTAGTTTTATTGGCCATTTTGGGCTATTCCTATACCTTTCATCTTTCTGTTTAAAAACCCATGTTTGCGCAGTTTTTGTGCTTGTATTACCTCAGCAAGATCCTGCCTGGGTGTCCTGCAGAAGTTCTACAGCAGCAGAGAGAAAAGGGAGACTTTGAGTGGATTAAGTACCTCTGTTTTGCTTTTTATTGCTTATTTTCACTAGCTGCACTATTCTGGGTGTTTTTTATTAACTTTGCAACTTATTTTAACTATTTTTTGAATTCTAATACTGTTTGCACTTTAACTGATCATTTTTCAGTGTTTTCCAACCACTGAACTGTTGAGGGCAACACACTCAAGTGCGACAGCCATTTTTCTGCTTTAAAAGTGTATGTTTTAATGTATCTGTTTTAATTTTTGAAAAAAAACAAAAAAATCCTATCAGTGAGAGTGGTGAGCTTTGAGCAGCCTATCTGTCGCTGGAGGTGTGGTTTCAACTCAGAATCTGTAGTTTTACTGGCAATTTTGGGCTATTTCTATCCCTTTCATCTTTCTGTTTAAAAACCTGTGTTTGTGCAGTTTTGCGCATCAAGCAGCTCTGTTTAATTAGGGTTAAACTATTCCCAGTGCCAGAAAGTCTGGTCTTCTAATTTCCCCTTAGAACTAGCCAGTTTTCTAGTTTTAGCACTCAAAACTGTTTCCTTGTGCTCGGTACTTGTTCAAAACTCATTGCAAGCACTAAATAATCTACAAATTACTGCAGCACTCAACTTTCCTCACTTGTTAGGAGGAAAACAGTTTTTACTACTTAGACATACCTGGATAGGTGCTTATTAATTTAAGGGTCAGCTCCCAGTATTTTCCCCTATCCACCTGATGAATCAGGGCATCTTGGGGTAATGTAGCAATTGCCTCATGTATGCTGACAACCGTCTCCTCTTACCACCCGACACTACAACCTGTGAGAGTTGCACTTGTATAGCCAAAGTGGAAGCCAAGCTCTCTCCGGCCAAGACTGTACTAGACAGTCAAGAGGAGAAGGTAAACACCTGCACCACACCAAACTCAACACATAGTCCATCAAAACCTATACCACCTAAACTCACACATAGTAACACAAAACACACACCTACAATAAAAATCTGCCCAAACATCAGAGACCTCCAAAGCTGAAACACAAGCAACCACTTCCCCAATACTACCCAAATGACACACAGCTCACAAAATCAGTGTGCTACTCAACCTCATCCCATAAGGCAAAACAACTTACCCAACACACTAGTCATAGGTGACTCTATAGTCAGGCACACTGATGTCCCACTCAACAGGCTAAACAAGGAGAATGTTACTGTCAGCTGCCTGTTGGGTGCCAGGATCTGCCACATAAAGCAGACACTCAGGTCACTCCACAACAAGTACAGATATGACTGTGTCATTGTCCATGTTCGTGTGATTGACCTGAGATGTACCTCCCTGGACTACATGAAAAGAGACATGGAAGAGCTCTCAAATCATGTAGCTCAGGCAGGTATGACCTTAGCCCTGAGTAGCATCCTGCCATCACCTAGAATGATACCACAACACAAGGACAAAAGTATTAACTTCAACAGTTGGCTAAGCATCTGGTGTCATTCTAAAAGGATCCAGTGTCTGTCTGCCTGGGACAACATGATCGACAGACCACGATGCTTTGCCAGAGATGGCCTGCATCTGCAGCCCCTGGGATTCTGGATACTGGCTAAGGCTCTTGCCACCCCTATAGTGCCTTTTTTAGGCAAGGTTCAAATGACAAACTTACCACCATTTCAGGTATAAGCAATCAAAATCTGAGGGTAATGCTACTCAATGCTAGAAGTCTAAACCTTAAAATGCACTTAAGCCACTCCTTAAGATGGAGAACATCGACATCTGTGCAGTGACGGAGACCTGGTTCAAGGCTCCAGAGAGCACCCCTGCATCACCAGGCTATAACTCATGCCACACCTTTCAGCCACCTAACCTGGACCGAAACACTAAAGGAGGAGGCGTGTCCATATTCACTAAGGATATCCACACCTCCAGGCTAGTTGCTCAACATAATGCATCTGAAATTATCCAAGTGCAACTAACACTGGGCAAGACTGCAATCCAGGTTGTAGTTTGTTACAGATCCCCCGCCATGCCCCAGAATGCCCACCCCACATTTCTTGATATTCTGGGTAATATTAAGGTACAGCCCAATACCCTAATAATGGGCGATTTCAACTACCCCACCATCAACTGGGAAAACTACTCATGTACTAACTCATTTGCTCAACGCTTTCTAGAATTCATAAATACCAATGACCTGGATCAGCTTGTCCATACCCCCACCAGGGGCAGCACTATCCTGGACCTGGTCATTACCAATATGGGCAACTGATGTTCCACATCAGAGGTCAACTCCTCGCTGGTCAGATCCAACCACAAGCTAATCACCCTAGACATCATTATCCTGTCCCCATCACCCATTAAGGAAACCACCATAAAAAACTTCTCCAAATCCAACTTCATGCTTCTTAAGACAGACATGGCAAGCTTCACAACACCCATACAGATGGAAAATAGAGATACAACTGCTGAATCCTATACAAATGCACTGTATAAGCACATACACGAGTGCATGGATTGTGCCATCCCCAACCGAACCAAGACACAATCCTCCAAAAAAAAGAAGCCAATCTGGTGGTCCTCTGCCATAAATAAACTCTACAACAGAAGGAAGAAGCTGTTGGCAAAAAGAGTAAAATCCCCTGATTGCAGGAACTCCCTGGTCAGCCTCAGTAAGAAGCTAAAATCCCTCATAAAATCCTCCAAAGCTAGTTACAAAAATAAAATTGCCACTGATTCTAAAGACAACCACAAAGCATTATACAGCTATGTCAAGAATCTCAATGGCAACACTCAGATCTGCTCTGAGCTACAGTACAATAGCACTAAATATACAGAAGCAACTGATATTGCCAACATCCTGGCAGCAAGGTTCAGTGCAAACTTCACCCCCCTCATTCCCCAAAGGGCCCATCACTATACCAGAAGAATGCAAAGCCCCTGTAATCACGGCTTCACAAGTAAAGACCGCATTCTCCAAAGCCAAGAACACAGCATCTATGGGACCTGACAACATCCCAGGCTGCATTCTGCATGAACTACAGAACGAACTGGCACCCCACCTAAGTACCATGTCCAATCATAGCCTCACTTCAGGCTTTGTGCCTACTGAATGGTGCACAGTGACAGTTATCCCACTCCACAAAGGGTGCTCCACCATGGACCCCAGGAACTACCGTTCCATTAGCCTGACAAGGCTGTTCTGCAAGGCCATGGAATGTATCATCTTGGAACTTATAAACAAGGACATAGGTAACCTCCAAACTCTGGACCCCACTCAGTTTGGGTTTGTAAAAGGTAGGTCATGTCTCCTAAACCTGATTGACTTCTTTAAAGCAGTCACCAGAGCCGTGGATGAGGGTAAGGTGGCACACACAGCCTATCCTGACCTCGCCAAGGCTTTTGGCACCATCCCCACTCTGGAATTACAGATAAACTCACTAGACTGGTCATAAATCCCTATGTCATAAGATGGGTGGCCAACTAACTCACTGACAGAACCCACACAGTGAAAGTAGCTGACTCCAAATCCAACTTCAGACCAGTGACAAGTAGACTACCACAGGGCTCAGTCCTGGGTCCTCTCCTGTTTGACACTGACTTCTCAGAAGTCCAGGCTAATACAGCAGGTCTTTGGCTAATGAAGTTTGCAGATGATTGCAAACTAGGTTACATAATAGAGTCGCCTAATGATGTGGACATTCCACAAAGGGGCCTCACTGAGACTGATGCTTGGTGTCAAAGTCATGGCCTCAAGCTCAATGCCAAGAAGTGCACTGTCATCCCCTTTGGGACAAACACTGTACCCATGAACTACCACATAGGTGGTAACCTGCTAAACACTGAAAGTGTGATAAGAGACCTTGGGACACAGATGGATAGCAGTCTCTCCTTTGATAATCACATCGCTACAGTGGTCAGGAAATCTTTCTATGTGGCACACCTCATTACGAAGGGGTTCATCTCCAGAAAAAAAGAGGTAATTGTTTCTCTCTACTCATCCCTCATCAAACCCATTATAGAGTACAATGCCTCATTTGGCATGTACCTCGCAAGACATCTACAACAACTAGAAAGGCCACAGAAATACCTCATTAAGAGGATTACTGGCCTCAAACAGAAGCCATACACAGACCGTCTAAAAAAACTCCAGCTCTACTCCATCGCTTATCGCCTATTCAGAGGCAACCTCTGCCTAACATACAAAGCCATGTCAAACCCAGATCTGTTGGACATACTGCATTTAAAGTCACCCCAATCCCTCTGAGCCACATACTCCAGGGATGTAAACCTTACCACCACAATAAACAGAACATGCTGGAGGGAAAAAATCTAGTCCCAGAGACTTCCCATGCTCTGGAACAGACTACCCATTCATGTCAAGCAAAGCTCCTCATTAGCCCTCTTTAAGAAAAATCTTGACAGCTGGATGGGAAATAGGAAATTCACCCTGGGGATCACTTCTTTGGCTCTGCTAGACAGGGGCGCAGGAAAATAACTTTCTTGGGTGGTGAAAGCCAGGGAACTTTTTTGGCTAGGCTTATATACGCCCCAGGGCCGATAGCCTAGTACCTACCTATGAACCCATTAGTTTATTTATTTAAATTTGATGACCATGTAGTGGTTGTCGTGCCAAAATGGCAAAAATTAAATAAGTGACAAAAGCAAACTGAGCTGCCATCTTCAAAAATAAATATGAAGTGACACTGTAATAAAGTAAAATTACTTATAAATAGGTCAGCAAATTCATAAACACTATTTGCTCTGTAAACCAAAAGCAGCATGGGTCTCAGCCAGTCCATGGTAATGACAGAGGCATGATTCACAGACACAATTGCATAGTTATCAGTATCTGTTCTGTACACTCAAAAGTAAAGTTTACAGAATACTGAGCTTTGACTCAGTGTGTCCTGTGTGACTTTTTTAATCAGCATTAGGCCAAAGACAATGGGTTAATTGTGCATGGCAGCCTGTTCCTGTGAGTAATACATTTTTCATCAAAAAGGAATGAAAGAAAAAAAAACTTTTATTTCAATCTTGCTTAAATATTTTAAGTTGCACTATATAGTGACCTGTGTGGTGAAAAGTTTTCTGCCTTTTTTCTTGTTTTAACCAAAAACATGTTTGCATTTTTTTCTTTAGTTTGTTTTGGGACCTTAATCTTCTAGGTTCATTTGCAGTTGTGGGAAGATTGTGAATTACTGCAAAATCTTACCATCTTTTAGATATTATATTGAACGTTTATCTCCATAAGCAGAATTACTTGTAAAACTTAGCTGTTTGAATTTTGAACCGTGCATGGAGTCTTGGTCTTGGAATTTTTTGCATTTGTGGCAGAACTGTGAACTACTGCAAGATATGAGCCTCATTTAGTCCTTTATTACAGCATTTTTCCCACAAACATTGTTGCTGATAAACGTCTGCATATTCTGGTACCTTAGACTATGGTATTGGGAGTATTGTATATTCTGCTCCAGGACTGGTGCTTTTACAGCTATTTATATTCCATTATTTGTTAAGAGTCTTATATTCTGCTTATCATTTAAATGCTTAAATTTGCAATCCAGTCCTTTCTGTTCCTCTTTTCTTTGTGTATGCCCCACTAACATCAAGCTAAAAGTTTCTGAAATTCTAATCTAACTGGGGTCATTGACCTGTAGTGCAGAGCCATTGAAGTAGAGCTCTAATACTGGCTTTATTTGTTTGGATCCCTCTGTACCTAGCCTACTTTTTGCAGATGAATTTTCCCCAACCCTCCCACACGTGGATACCACTCTAGCTAACCTGCTTCTTGCAGCTTGAATTTTCCCAACCCTTCCACCCTTTTTATTTTCCTGTTGTCATTTTAAAAGGCTGTGTTTCTGGCTTTTGCCCCTTTTGGTAATATGATTTCCAAAGTCCCTCCCTCCCCTCTTTCATTCCTACTCTCTGTTGTGTAAGCTATTTAAGTGCTTTTCCCTCCCATTGTTATCTATAAATCCATAATACTGAGCACCCATGCAGCAAAGAAGTATTGATCTTGAGTAAATCTCCTTTACTACAAACCTTCTCTTCATTTTCCCAGAGCTCCCATCTGCTTGGTGCCATTGCCAGAATCTGTGACAGTCCTGAATTCATCCTACTCTATTCTTGGCAGATACAGGATTTGTTTTATTATTTTGCAGATCAATGAAGTACTAGTGCTTTATTTTTGCTTTATTTGTTGCTTTTGTACTTTAAGTAATTTTAAAGGTCCCTAATACTTGAAATTGTCTTGTCCAGGTAGTTTTTCAGTTGTTTTGTGATAGCATTACACTCTCAAGAAATTGTTTGTGCTTTTTCTTTAAGGACTGGAAGAGTCCATCTAATGGCAGTAGGTGGTGCCCTGGACTATCTGAGTTGGGAAACCCATAAGAAATATGTAAGCTTAGTCATTTTACTGGCCAGATAGGTTAGACTGTGTTTTAAGTGCCTGTATGCATTTAGAGTATTTAAGTCCAACTCCCCATCATGTAGCTGTGTTTAGTAGTGTCCTGTAAGCAGACACCTAGAAACCAATTGTTTTCCTATAAAACCTCCTGCAGAATTGTATCAGTAACTCTGTGAATGTAGAGAACTACTTTGTGCATTCAGTAGAATACAGCAGCTAATTTGCATGTTATGGAGCACTGCCCTTTATAATTTAGTATTATATAGCTTAGTCTAATCTACAGTCCAAAAAGCACATTTAATTAGCCTACTACGTAAAATTTAGTATTATATAGCCTAGTGTAGTCTACAGTCCAAAAAGCACATTTAGTCAGCCTACTGTTAACTCCCTCATACACTGCACCCTTGTAGGTCACCCAATAAAGGACCTGACACCATGGATAATGCACTTCATTCACAATTTCTCTGCAGCCAGTTTCATGGATATGGGTATATTTTGAAAATGTAACAATTGCCTAATGTTCACAACCATTTAATCCTCATAGAAACAGAGTATGTGTGAGATGTATAGTCACAATGTCACTGGAGGCAAAACTCTCAAGTGCAAACACTCATAACAATCTGGTTGTTAGAAAGACACATGCTTCACCCAACATGTACAGTATGCACTCCACTCATAGACCTACTTATACTGAGGCACTTAAATGCAGTCTTCCCAAACCACAAGGACCTCCATGAAATTCATCCTGTAAAGTTATCCTCAGCAAACCAAAAATCATTCAACAGAAGCAACACCCAACAATGCACATACAGCTACTCCCAGTGGAGCCTCAACTCCAGTCATAGGGAACACCATTGTTTGACATAATAATGCCCCACTCACCAGGCACAACAAAGAGAAAATAGCAATCAATTGCTTATTAGGAGCCAGGATCCACCAAGATGTTTTTACATATCACAGTTGCAGTATTCTTTCCTTAAAGGACAGCCCAATGTCTGGCCAGTATACCAAAGCCTTTAGTTTTACAGGCATCATACATTACACATATCCTTCCTGCAAAAGACATAGGGTATAAAGATGACATAGGGATGCAAACACTCAGAACCTCTTTGCTGCTAGTTTGAACGCCATTGCTGAATGTTGGTCTGAACAACCTTCTTCTCTGCTGATTACCAAGCTGTGTTTTCAGATAAGTGCCCTGTTTTTTTTTCCTTCTATTTTTTGTTGCTATTGTGTTCATGTCATCCAGAAAAGGAAAATGTCAGTGTGGGAGGCAGATTTCCCATAAAGACTGTCACAATCAGTGTCTCTTTCATGTGGGTGCTTCCCACAATCATACTCAATGCTGTATCTGCCAGGCATTCGTGCCTAAGATCCTATGTATTCATCCCTCCTCCTTGTCCATATACCTGGAGAACCAACATCTTAAGTTGGTGGCTCAGAGTGCTATTGCAGAATCCTCCCTTCCTGAGGGACAGCCATCAGCTAAGAAGAAAGCTAATAAAGTTAGGTCTGATCTGGCTGCTGTGCATCCTCCCCTAGACATCTCTCTTGAGGCTGGTGAAAACCTGAAGGACTGTCCAGTTGGTGCTTTGGATTCCTCTGGCACAACCCCATTGGAGGCTGGCATGGATCCAGTTTTTCACATGTCTTTGGTGGCTTTTCATATATCTGTACCTGACACTGAGGGGTACCTCAGCTGATTATATCTGAAGGACCAAGTGGGATTCCTCAGATATTAGTAAAGAAAGAGATTACTACAACTATTATTAACAAGTTCACACAGTTACAGAAAAAATAGTACTTAACTCTGCCTTTCGGCTTTTCCCAGTTAGGAGTCACCACAGTGGATTACCAAGCCACAGACTTATTGGCAGTGAATTTTTACAGTGCTGAATTGAAAGCCTGGTGCCAAACCTTCACAGAAGGCACATAAACAGACACACAGACACCTGCATGTCTTTAAAACTCACTCGACTGCAGCAAGGACATGCAGACTGTGCATAGTAATCTCACTATATTTTCTTGACTGAGCTAAAGAATTATTATTCCCTGGTTATTTACTAAAGCAAGGCAAGATGAAGGCATCTATATCACGTTATCGAAAGTTTACTTAATCAAATCAGTAAAGGTTGAACTTTATTGATCATTTAAGTAAAACATTGAATAACGTAAAAAAAAACAACTAAAAAAAAAACTAAATGGCGCCCCCACGCCCCCCTACTTAAATATACAAACTCCGAGACCGCACTACATTGAGGTAAATTGAAATCTCCCCTTACGAAGATTTCCATTTACTTGCACGATGTTCTTCACTTTCGATATTGTCGTGTCGACAATATCAGACTCGATATTGTCAGCTTACGACAACGTGAAGTAGACCCAGAGGAAGTAGGTGAGAGATCCTTCTTTGTCAGGTTTCAAGAACAGAGTGTCCTGAGACTTCAGTCTCACCTAGTATTAAACATTATTTTTAGTGATGGATTACAGAATGACATCACATACATCTGGTCATCTGACTTCTGGTTCCCATGATTCCCCCCTTCACTAGAAGCTAACAGGATTTAGCACATATATGTCAATAATACACACACACAGCTTTCCTAAGATCTGCTGCAGCTCCTGGAAGTCATAAAACATCCACCATTCCACAGTGGCAATTAGTTCAGCCCCAATGACAATGCAGAACTCTTCCTAGTACAGACTTTTTGTCTCTGGCTGCATTGAGTACTGTAAGATCCAATCTTTACGGCTTAAGCCAGGTAATTTAATTTCAAACTATTTTTAAAGTTTGAGATTAGCCTCTTCTCTTCCAGTATCATCTATTAAAATATATACATTTAAACAGTTACAACAATACATGTATATTTCTTTTTTCTGTCCAGCAGGGAACACTGTTGGTACATTTTTAACACAAGCAGCTTTACAAATCAGTTTGATATATGAATGACATATATTTCTTTACAAAATTCCTGCTAGCTTTACTGGCATACAAACCTGTTCACCTGCGTTATTTTTAATATTTCTTGTGATTGAAATTCTGATGTTTATTGTAAATAGATATTTAGTATTATCATGTTCTTTTATAATTTATTATTAAATATATTTAAAGTTTTCATTGTGGTTGGTCCTTTAGATAATATTTCAACCTTTAAGTACTTGTATCTATTGGTGACACTGTGACCACTCCTGAAAGCTGACTATTTGGTCAACATTACCATTTGTATTAATATTAATTTCACTCAATATAATTGGGTACCCTTGTAAGATCATTGGAGTAACTGGCTTTGGGGTGTCTGGTGTGAGTGTATAGTCTGCCAGAAGGGGGCATAGCTAGTAAATCTGTGCCAGCCTTTCAAAGGTGTGTGTGTATCAGCTACTTGGAGCAGGTACATGAAGCATTGGTTTCACAGACAACTGCATCTGGAAATACTGGGTGTATCCACTATTGTTCCAAGTAAACATCCCTCTCCAGTGACAGTAGTGAGTATTCAGGCTCCTTGACTACTCGACCAGAGTGGGGACATCACAGCCAAATTTCAGAGGAATTATCCCTCCAAGTCTGCCTTTCTATGTAGACAGTCTCACCCTCCTCCTAAGGGCAAAAAGGGGTTTTAGGCATGTGTCTTCTGCTAAGTCTACTCAGACACCTGCCACCCAGAAACCCACTTTCCAGGAAACGTGGGGTTCTATTTGACAGTTTGCTTCCACCTTTTCTTGGCCAGGTTCACTTGTCTCTCTGTCTTTCCCTGTCTCATTCAAATTAGCTACATTTCAGTTCAGACTCTTCGGTTCTGTCCAGTATCCATTAGGGATATTTCATGGTTTGGAAGCCACTTCCTCCCTTTTTAAGCATTCCTCAACCTTCTCAGGAACAGCTCTCTTTTCCCAAAGGTTCTTCACTCTCTTTTGGCTCAGGGCACTATTCAAGTGGTGCCTTCTGCCCAGGTAGGGAAAGTATTTCATTCCAGAATGTTTCAGTTCCCATAAAAGGTGGTCACTTTGACCATTTCTGGATCTTTCCTGGCTGAACACCTTTCTCAAGATTCCTTCTTTCTTCTTTTCAGATGTTATCTCTGCAGACATTATTTCCTCCTCTTCTACCTGAGGCCTTTCTAGCATAGGATCTTTCCAGGCTGAACACCTTTCTCAAGATTCCTTCTTTCTTCCTTTCAGATGTTATCTCTGCAGACATTATTTCCTCCTCTTCTACCTGAGGCCTTTTTAGTATCTCTGGATCTCAAGGATACATACTTTCACATTCCAATCCATCGTCTCTTTAGGAAATGTTTACATTTCTCTGTATCTTCCTTGCATTTTCACTTTTCTGTTTTGCTCTTTGGCCTCTTTACTGCCCCAAGGGTATTCACCAAATGCCTTACTTCTGTCATTACTATTTGCAGGATTCGAGGAATTTAGATCTTTCCCTATTAAGACATTCTGCTTATTCAAGCTCCTTCCCTCAACACACTGTTTCAGGATCTCAGGTTTACTACTATCCTGTTAGAGTCTGGGTTCACCATAAACTTTACAAAATCATTTCTGATGCTTTCTCAGTATCATATTATCCTCTGCTGCAGACTTCAGACTATTCCCATACTGGCATCTCTGCCTGCTCCCATGGCTATGTGTCTAATTGCCTTTTTCCAATCCCTTCGTCCTCTGGCATCTGTCATGGCCAGGAAATTTCTCAGGGTTCTCGGATTCGTGGCTTTGACAATTCCCATGCTACCTCTCACCAAGCTCCATATGAGGAAGCTCCACGGGTACCCCAAGCCAGTGTGACTTCAACATTGCCACCCCCTGAACCTCCAAGTATGTTTCCTTTCCTATCTCAAGCTCTAGCTTCAGTGGTGGATTCAGCAACTTTCACTCAATCTGGGGCTACCCTTTCAAACTCCAGTTCCCATTCCAGAGCTCTTTACAGACTCCTCAGACAGGGGGTGGGGGTGCCTGCTGTAGCCTCCTGTAGGTCCAGGGTCTCTGGCCTCCTCCTCAGAGGTCAGACCACATCAATATAAAGGAGATGAGGGCTCTGCTTCTGGCTCTTCTGGCTTTTCATTCCCTCTTTCTTCCTGGGCCGCTCAAAGTTTTCACAGACAATACCACAGTAATGTGGTATGTCAACAAACAAAGGGGGATGTAAGGTCCTATCTTCTTTGCATACTAGTTCTTCAGGTCTGGGATCTAGCTGTCCTGTATCAAGTGACTCTTCATGCAGTTTAATTCCCACAGAGCACAATCTAGTGGCAGACTCCTTGAGCAGGTACAGCACACAAGCTCTGAATGGATGCTTCACAGAGATGTGTTCATGGACATTGTCCATCTGTGAGGTATTCCTCAGGTAGATCTTTTTGCCACCACTCTGAAAAGACTACTTTCTCTAGTCTGTTCCAGATTCCCAAGTCCTCTGGCTTGAAATGTGGGTGTTCTGTCTTCTACTTGGAGGAGGATGTTTCTGTATGCCCTCCCTCCCCTTCCTCTGTTACCATACGTCTTGCACAAGATAAGCACGACTTTCCCAAAATCTTGTTAGTGATTCCCTTTCGGCCTAGACAGCATTGGTTTCCCCCTTCTTTCTCACTTGTCCAGGTGCAACTACCACACGTTACCTCACTGGGTGGATCTTCTCACACAAGACAAGGGATCTGTTATCCATCCTCACTTGTCTGTTCCACAGCTGACATTGTGGGTGATAGGGTTATGATAATTTTCAGGCAACTCTTTTTTTGAGGACGTGCTTTGGTTTCTGTAGGAGGCTAAGAAAACTTCTACCAGGAAATCATATATGTCCAAAGGGAAGTGAATTTCTGACTGGTGCCTCTCTAGCCATCAGGATCTCCTATCTGTGGAGGTTCCTATGGTTCTTTCTTATTTCTGTAATCTGCTCCATGCTGGGTTGGCATATTTTTCAGCTAAACCTCACCTGTCAGCAATTTCTGCTTGTCTGCCCTTGACTCCTCCTCTGGCCTCTAGATTTGAGGTTAAGCAATTTCTTAAAAGTCCTTCATATCAGGCCTCCCAGAAAGCCTATTCCACCTTCCTGGGACATTAATTTTGTACTTGAAAAGTTGACTCAGGTTCCTTTTGAGCCTGCTTCTTCACCTTCCTTACAACATTGCACTTGGAAGACTGTTCACCTTTTGATTCTCCCTTCAGCCAAGAGAGTGGCTGAACTTCAGGCTTTCATGGCTATTCCTTCTTTCTTAGCTTTCCACAGAGACAGGGTGTCTCTTCATATTAACCCTTTTTTATGCTCAAGTTGGTCAATGAGTTGTCCCTTAATCAGTCTATTCATCTTCCTTCCTTTTACCCTTCGCCACAATCTGCCATTGAGAAAGTACTTCACACCATGGATTTGCATAGACAGCTCAGATATTTGGATTAAACTAACATTATTTGCAAATCTGAGCAGCTTTTTGTTTCCTTTCATCCCAGGACTTCTGGTTTGGCTGCCTCTAAGCAAACCATCTCTTCCTGGACTTCCAAGGCCATTTCTTTTTGTTATTTTCATGGAAAATGTCTTTCCTCATCAGTAAAGGTGCATTATACTAGGGCAGTTGCCTCCTCTGGTGTTTTTACAATGGAATCTCACAGACAAAGCATGACACAGCCACTGCAAGGTCAAATAACTTTTATTCACAAAGGTTTAGCACTTTCTTCCCTACAACAGGGACTTCCTCAGAACAATACATCAAATCCCACCCAGCCTTTATATAATAACTAACAAGCCAATTAAATAATTATACAATTAATAAATCAATTAACTGTTAAAACTGTCCCCTAAAAAATATACACGCATAATTACAAATACTAATACACTTAAAAACTTCATCCTAAAATGTTGTTAAGTTTTAAAACACGTAATTGTAGTAGTGCCAATTTTGTCCTGTTTTATATATAGGAAAAACGTGTAGATTTTTTAAAAAGAGAATAGCCAAACACCTGCTAGATATTAGGCATGGTAAGTTAACAAATGCATTAAGCAGACACATCAACTCACATAGGGATCACAAATTTAAATTTTTGGTTATACAGCAGGTAACCAAAGTTGTTCAGGGTAGAGTTGTAGATTTTGTTTTAGATATATGTGAACTTAAATGGCAGTTATGGCTAAATGCCACTGAGTTTCCAGGGATCAATGAAACTACTGCAATTACATGTGTTTCAAAACTTAACATTTTAGGATGAAGTTTTTAAGTGTATTAGTATTTGTAATGAATGTATATATTTTTAGGGGACAGCTTTAACAGTTAATTGATTTATTAATTATATAATTATTTTATTGGCTTGTTGGTTATTATATAAAGGCTGTGTGAGATTTGATGTATTGTTCTGAGGAAGTCCCTATTGGAGGGAAGAAAGAGCTAAACCTTTGTGAATAAAAGTGATTTGACCTGGCAGTGGCTGTGTCGTGCTGTGTCTGTGAGATTCCATAGTTTGTTTGGCAGCTGGTTGAGAAAAAGTTCGCTCCATCTGGTGGGGCACAGCTATGGAAGGGTCAGTTTCTAATGCTGAGCTCCAGGAGCTACTACAACAGATTAATCAACAGCTGGCAGTTCATTCGAATCAGATTAAGGGTCTGATGGATAAAACTGTCAGCTCTTCAAGCATTTTTGGAAGTCTTGGTTTTCCTTTAACCCAACCAATGCAGACTTCACAACTCATACAGGGAAAACAACCTGGGACTGTCCCCCAAGTAAGCCATGATGTTAATGTGACTGTTAAAGGTGTCACTGGTGATATTAATGACCATTCTACTTGGAAAAATAACAACTTTGATTTTCGGCTTGAGAGAAGAAATAATGGCACCATTCAGCATGAAACTTTAACTTTGGTTGGGAAATTGAAAGGGTTTGAGAAGGATCTATTGGTGTTTAAGAAACTCCAGATGGAAACAGCATACCTTGAAAGGAATATTGAATTGGGGCAAATACCACAGGGGTTTTGTGTGTGGAGATACCCCAATGGAGTAGAAGGTAACATCGAATTACTTAAAGAATTGCACCAATTATTTGACTATACTGGTATTGAGTGACTTAAACTAATGGTAAAACATAATATACAAGCCATGGATAAACTTTCCAAGGACTTGGAAGAAAAAAATAGATTGATCCAGGCTGATGTGGCATTTGCACAACATAAGACTAATTATAATAATGTGTTTTCAACTGTGGATAACATTTGTGCCACTATTTTTGTAAGAAAGATGACTAAATTAAAAGGGGACAGTAATGAGTATGCTAAAGACAAAGTTTATCCTTTATCTGGTGGTTCCCAGGCTATTAATGATGAGAGAGCCAATGGTGAAGCACGGAGTGGTGAGGTGATGATGTCAGATGCCAGAGCTGATAAACAGTATCAGCAAAACTTTCAGCAGTTTGAAAACCAAAATGGTGAAGGGGTAGAAAGTCCGAGAGGCTAAAAGGTATAAATCAACAATTCCACATGTTGGGGAACAACTATAGGGACTATGTCGCTCAAGGTGCAAGGCCAAAAGCCAGGAGTAGAAGTCGGCGGCAAAATAACTAGCTAATAAGGCAAATTGCTCCATCTAGCCATGTAAGTGCGTGTACAAGCTTTTGTGAAGTTTTAAAAGCATATGAACATAGACAAACTCTTGAAAATAGTAAAATTGTTACAGCTAATGACGTTTTTAACGATTTATGTTGTATTAATATGGGTGATTCGTTTTTGGTATGTTCTAAGACTATTAATAATATTTTTTTCACCCATTTTAACTGTTGGTCCTTGTAACAATGTGCGTAGGCAAGTTGTTGAAAGAACTGACATTGGTTTACTTATTGAAACCTCAGATGGTCCGTCTTTCTGTGCCTGTAGTGATTTACTTTGCGCATATTTGGAGGGATTTTACAATGACTTGGTTCCTGCAGCAATTGGTGGAGCTAATAATAACAGTCGTGGCAAAGTACCATGACATGGTGCTATGACTTATTTCCCTTTTTCAAATCCTAAAGGTGTAAAATCATCAACGGACAATTTGAACTTTATTTTTGATCCTGTTAATGACAATATGGGCACTAACAATGACAGTAATTGTAACTCAGAAGTTTTACATGATGTAGATATACTAAACAGAGTTGACCCTAATAATTTAGAGGGCCATAATGTAAATGGAATTAACTGTTTAGGTCTTGTTAATGCATCTAATTTGTTGAGCTCTTCCTTGATGGGTAATGCTACCAAAACGAATACTATGCAATACACTTTGTTTTTTATAAATGATTTAGAGTTATTTATGTATTCTACTTTGGTAAATACAAATACCACCAATGTTAGTGGTTCTAGTGTCGACATGGAAAAGTTATGTGAATGTTTGGAGAATTGTGACAAATCAAATGTGGCTTTGAGCCCTGCAATTACTAAATGTGGAATAGATAATGGTTTATGTTTGAACGAAGATAATATTCTAACTAATTATGTTGACACAAGTAATAATTGTGAAGTTAATAATGAAAACTACACAAATGGTTCTTATAAGAAGGTTTATAATAATAATATAGGTGGTTTACTGGCTGGAAGTGAACAGAATTTTGATGTTTTTAGTGTTTCTAACACACACTTAATAGATGACACAAATTTGCAAGATGTAGTTAATGATTCTGGTTTAATACCAGTTGAAATGTTAATTATGTTTGAACCAAAAGTAGTTTTAAATGATGCTCAGGATTTTAAGATTTATAATTATTCCACTAAACATATAGATGTTAAGCATGCCAACCTTTTAGCTAAGGGGTGTACTTATGTACCTAGCCAAAGGGGAAACATAGCTGACACTTTAATTGAATTGAAGTGTTTTACTCGTAAGCTTAATTTAAAGGTGTGGTTCAATGGTGTTGATGCAAATGTAGACACACAGGTAAATAGGCTTAAAAAACAAGTATATTTAATCCCCCAATGAATAATAAAGTTAAAATATATGAAAAAAAATGTGTGAAAAAGAGATTAGGTGAAAATTCAAACAGAATAATTCTAAAAAGTATGATTACAGCCTTACTAGTGAGGAAGGAACTTTGTTGAAAGGGTTGGCTGAGGATACAAACATTCGTGTCATGAAGCCAGACAAAGGAAGTGGTGTAGTTATTATGGATAGGCGTGACTATTTGAATGGGATGAATATTATATTAACAGATGGTACTTATGAGGAAGTTTCCCTCAATGAGATACATCTAGCATATAAAAAAATTGATTTATGTCCTGAAGACATGCTATATCAAGGGCAAATTAGGGAAGATGAATTTGCCTATATGATGAATAAGTATCCAATGATATCTAATATATTCAGCATTCCCAAAGTCCATAAAGGGCTTAACCCTGAATTCAGACCTATAGTGGATGGTAAAAGATCCAAAGCCCACTTCATAAGTACATTTTTGGATTTTCATCTTCAGGGGGGATTAAAGGTATTTACATACATTACAAAGGATTCCTGGCAATTTTTGGAAGGTTTAGACAAAATTAACATCAATGGTGACATTATTATTGTTACAATTGATGTGTGCAATCTTTTCTCAGTGATTCCGCACCAAAAAGGATGTGATTGGTTTGAGAATCAACTTTTGAAAACTAGTCTTTTTGACCAGGATGAGATAAATAAGTTTGTTACGTTAATGGAGGTGGTGCTAAAAAATAACTTTATACAGTTCGAGGGACGGTATTACAAACTGATAACAGGTGTGGCAATGGCAGCGGCATGCACTCCAATTTTTTCGAATTATGTTATGTCCTACTGGGAGCAGTTGCACATAATAGGTGGTCCTTCTTAAACAGAAGTTGAACTTCAACTTTTCCTTGACTATGTGAATAATACAGAAGGGTTTTTGAAGTTTACCCATAATTATAGTGAAACCCATATTACATACCTTGATGTAGATTTGACCTATAACAAAGTTGACAAAAAATTAAAATCAACTATCTATAGGAAACCCACCTTCTCAAATTCCTATTTGGAATTTAACAGCTGGCATCCTGTTCATCATAAGAAATCCATTGTCAAAGGGCAATATGGTTACTATGGATAATGAATTTTTGGATGAACTGTTTTTTATTAAACAGCTATTTTTAAAGAGAGGGTATCCCCTAGATTTATTAAATAAAATTCAACAGGAGATTATTACTAAACGTAAATCTGGTTTTTACCAACCTTTATTAGCAGATGGCCAGGGTTGGAAATTAAGTATGTAGTTTAGGGAAGTTATGAAGTTAAAAATCTATTCAACCAGCTTCATTACCACCTTTAATTTGG
The DNA here is from genome assembly GCF_019279795.1 of Protopterus annectens. NCBI lineage: Eukaryota > Metazoa > Chordata > Ceratodontiformes > Protopteridae > Protopterus > Protopterus annectens. The sequence continues at coordinate 1,077,190,723 of NC_056739.1, forward strand.
ATGCCCCTGAAGTTGTAGAAATTGTTCTTAATAACTGGGAAATTTTGAGAACTGACAATAATATAGGGAATAAGGTGGGGGTCTTGCCTAAGGTGGTATTCAAGAAGGACCAATCATTGAAAAATATATTGGCAGCTGGCACCTTTAGCTTGAGTGGACATCAACATATAATCAAGGGTAATTTTAAATGTAATATGTGTACTTTTTGTTCACATATTTTAGAAACCACAGAACGGTATAGATTAAATAATACTATGTTATATATAGATGGATACTTTAACTGTAATAGTCAAAATGTGGTATATGTGGCTAAGTGCCAGTTTTGTCCTGTTTTTTATGTAGGAAAAAGTGTAGATTTTTTAAAAATAGAATAGCCGAACACCTGTTAGATATTAGGCATGGTAAGTTAACAAATGCATTTAGTAGACATATCAACTCACATAGGGACCACAAATTTAAATTTTTGGTTATACAGCAGGTAACTAAAGATGTTCAGGGTAGAGTTGTAGATTTTGTTTTAGATATATGTGAACTTAAATGGCAGTTATGGCTAAATACCACTGAGTTTCCAGGGATCAATGAAACTACTGCAATTACATGTGTTTCAAAACTTAACATTTTAGGATGAAGTTTTTAAGTGTATTAGTATTTGTAATTATGTATGTATATTTTTTTAGGGGACAGCTTTAACAGTTAATTGATTTATTAATTGTATAATTATTTTATTGGCTTGTTGGTTATTATATAAAGGCTGGGAGGGATTTGATGTATTGTTCTGCGGTAGTCCCTGATGGAGGGAAGAAAGTGCTAAACCTTTGTGAATAAAAGTTATTTGACCTTGCAGTGGCTGTGTCGTGCTGTGTCTGTGAGATTACATAGTTTATTTGGCTTTTTACAATGGTCTGGATGCCAATTCCATCCCTGAGGCTGCTACTTGGTCCACTCTTCATACTTTCACTAAGCATTACAAGTTGAATTTTATTTCCAGGGCCAGGGCAGACTTTGCCAGGGCTATGTTACATGGGTATCTGGAGGGATCTTCTTTGTCTTCTTCCCCTCAGACTTCCTTTTGAGCTCTTGTACTCTCCCTTAGGTAAAGAATACTACAAGAATGATGTAGAATGACATAATACAGCTGTGTAAAATCTTACCATCATGATAGAAGTCCTTTTTTTCACTGTTGCAGTATTCACTACCTCCCTCCATCCTATCCACTCTGTTCTAGCTCTTGCCCTATACCTTTACTGCCCTCCTGACTTAGAGGCTTGTTGTCTTCATCCTCTTTCTCCTTCTGGATGCACACGTTATCTTTGTCTCTAAGAGCATTCTGTTCCTCCTGTGGCTTTTTCAGTTCTGAGTGTCTGCATCCATACATCACCTTTATGCCCTACACCTTGCATGTGGAGCATGCATATGATGCACGATGCCTATAAGAACTAAAGTCTTTGGTATACTGACTGGATATTGGGCTATCCTTGGTAGGAGATCACTTAGGTAAAGAATACTGCAACAGTAAAGAGAAGGACATCTAGTGTTATGGTAAGATTTTCACAACTGTACTTTATGCATGCATTCAAATCATTACACCACAGGTACCAGTATGATTCAGTCATAGTACATGTAGGTGTAAATGACCTTAGATGTACCTCTCTAGACTATATGTAGAGAGACATTATGGAACGCTCAGACTATGTGGCAGGGTGGTATGTGTCTAGCATTGAGCAGCATTCAATCTTCACCAAAGATGATGCCACAGTATGAACAGAAGATGATTAATTTTAGTAATTGGATTGGTTTTTGGTGCCATTCTAGAGGGATAAAATATTTGTCAGTGTGGGAGAATGTGGATAACAAACAACATTGCTTTGTAAAGGATGGTCTGCACTTGTCCCATCTAGGCTTTCAAATTTTGGCTAAAACAATGTCCTCCCCTCCATATTGCCTTTATTAGGCAATGTCAAATTGACAAACCTTCCACCATAGTAAAGTCTGCCCAGCGGAATATTAAGGTGTTACTGCTCAATGCTAGGCATCTCCAAACTCTCCTCACCTTGGAAAATGTGGACATTTGTGGAGTTACAGAGACTTGGTTTATAGCTGCAGAGTACCCTGGCAGTGCAAAACTTCAGTGCCCTTCACACATTTGGACCAGCAGCTGTACAGACCAGGACTAAAGGTGGAGGTGCCTAAATCTACATAATAACAAGCATGTCTCTAAGTTAGTTAAACAGGATGACACACTGGAGTTCCACCCATCCAGATTACCAAAGTCCCATACCATGTCCTAGCAAGCTTTAAGTCATCATGTATGTTCCATGAAACCCCCTAGTTCATATTTAGACCTATTGGTGACACTCATCATTCAGCCAAATGCGATACTCATGGGGGACTTTAATTATCCCTCTATAAACTGGGAATCCTGCACAACCTCAAATTTGCAGGCCCAGAGATTCCTAGATTTTGTATGCATAGACATCCTGGCCCAGTTACGGCATATGCCTAATTACAAACATATTGAACCTGGTACTCACAAATATGGGAGAATGCTGCACCTCTCCCCCATGTCACAGTGTCATGTCCTCTCTTCTAAAAATATATATATTATTTTATGTCTTTATGTAAAACTACCACCCACATTTGAGTTCGGAAATTTACCCTTTAAATTTAATGTCAACAATGTTAAGCAGGTTCTCATTTTATAAACTTGTATCTTTCTAATTATTCAATTATGTAATTAATATATAAATGTAAATGTTGCCATAATGAGTGAGACTCTGAAGAAGTCAGGTATTAGACCTGACAAAAAGCGCTTAAGTCACTTGAATTTGTGTTTTATTTCAGTAAAGTAAAGTTTTAATACTCTCTGTGTCACTGGTTACGGATTCTTGAGTTTTTGCTGTTGGAACTGTTTGCCTTTTTGTTTCTTTGCGGTTGGTTATGGCATTCCGTAAACCCAGTGACACTGATTCTTTTCAGCTGGATGATACACCGGCAGTTTTTAAACTTAGTACACCTAATATCTTGGCTGAGGACTTATTAGATGTGGAAGCACACCCAGTCGTCGGAAACTTGTTGGAAACTATAAATAAGAAACTTGAGAACCTGCACTCAAGACTAGACGGTATCGACTCGGAGAACGTTAGAAACCGTGAATTCCGAGAAGCTTACTCTAAGACTATTGACTCCTTGATGCTTCAATTAACTACGTTTAACAGCTACAAAATGGATATGAATCAGACGTGGAACCAGAACCACGAAATGGTTATCCAGGTTGACATACCGAATCCTACCAGTGAGAGTATACCGCATATAGTTAACGGCACTCTAAACCAGCAAAACGGAAACGTGATTCAACATTCGTTGATAACAGACGGAAATACTTTGAACAAACTTTAGCATCATACTAACACGGAAAGCCCTTCATTTGTACCGGTAAATTTAAATGGAGCATGTGTACCTGCAAACCCAAATGGAGTATCATCAGGAAACAATATTTTTTCGGTTAACGGAAACTTAACCACTTTCGGGATGGAATTGGATAAAACGGGTACAACTCAAGTTTTACATGCACCAATTGGTACTGCACAACCATTGACTTCAACTACGGGACTGGCTGAAACAAATGAAGGTAACAATAATAATAATAATAATAAAAAAGTTTCTGATAAATCACCACCTTGGCTTAAAAGCCATTTTTGTTTGGCAGAGGTTTCAATCCCTGTGTGTGCTAACTGTCATGACTGTGTTAGTAGTAATGATAACGTCAACGACAAGGACAATATTACATCTAAATTAAAACTTTTTGATGCTTGTCTGTTGAAATATAAAAAGTTACAATTAGAAGTGGCTTATTTCAACGAATGTCTGGCACGGAGAATTGTCCCTAAAGGTTTGAGACGCTTCCCTTACCCTACCGGTTTGGAAGCTGGCTCGATTTTCCACAAGGAGTTAATTTGTTTGACAATCAAGGCTTAGAATTAATAGCTTTATTCGTGAAACATTATAACACTTGGATTGCTGAATTAAGCCAATATATGACTGAGTTGGACAGATCTATATCTGTTGACATACAGTTCAACAGATATAAGTACGAATATGATCGAATATTCATAAGTATAGATGAACATTTGGCTAAACTTAACCTTCAGAAAATTAAAAAACTTAATAGGGACAGTCATGACTACAGGATAGGGATGGCTTACCCTAAACCACCGAGCGGGCAGACTTGGAAGAAAGGTTTGTTTAACTTTGGTTTAAATGAAACATCAAATGACCAACTAGGATCTGTTACACCACAAACTGACAACACACAGCATATGCACGGATTAAACAGAGGGCCTGACAACACGGAGCGAGTAGGCAACTTGGACAATTTTGGTGAGGCAACCAGTACACCATGGAGCCAAAGACTAAGAAGTGGGAATAACCACCGGATGGGTGGTTATACTACTAACAATAATGCATCTGAAAGGTTTTCTTTTTTAGGTGCAAGACCAAAGAACAAGAACAATTACCAAAACAAATTTGGACAGAGATGGACAAACAACAAGTAGATTTTAACTTGTGTGATGATGTACAATGTCCTGACGAATTTTCATTTACTGACCACCTAGTCCCAGATTTGTTTACCAAACTGGGTGACATTGATGGGTCTGGTGTAGGATTGACTAATGACAATCCCTTGGTGTCATTGAGTAACACAACTATAACTTCACCCTCATTAGAAATAGTCAAAAACGAATTAGGTGACTTTAATTTATACAATTTTAGTGATGTTACGTTTGATACCAACACGGTGGAATTATTGGCCAAGGGGTTTAGTTTTGTACCAACTAAGTCTATTAATACTGTTAACACAATATTGGATGTCAAACTTTTTGTTAGAAAATTAAATTTTAAAGTATTAATAGGGGACTCGTTGGACACAACTGGCTCAAATAGATTGCATATACCAAGCACCTTTAACCCTCCACTTCACCCTGTATTGGAAATATTTGAAAAGTGTTGTGAACTTGATTTGAGACACCTAAACTTGGGTAAACCACACAAGTATGGCAGTAATAACACTTCTAAAGAGGACATGGAGTTTATACAATTCCTTGGTACCCAAAACTTGCGTTTTTGTAAACCGGACAAGGGGGGTGGATTAGTAGTGTTTACTACAGACGACTATGAGAAGCGAATGTATGATGTACTGAATTCTGATAGATACGACCTTAGTTCTAGGTCAGAGGTTAATGGAGCTTATAAATTGATTAAGGATACCATTGAGGATTTACTGATAGAGAGTAGAATTGATTCTAAGACACATGCATACCTGGTTACATCTTATCCCAGGTATGCATGTGTCTTTGGTATCCCGAAAATACATAAAAGTATAGACAACCCACCACTCAGACTTTTAGTGGACAGCAGAGGTACCCCTACTTATACATGCGCAAAATTAATTGACAACATTCTACAAAAATATGTCCTTATGGAACATCATATTTCTAAGGACTCTTGGTCATTTCTAGACGCAGTGAGAGCAACTGAATTTGACACCAAGGCAAATTTTGTAACAATAGATGTCAAGGACTTGTACAGTAGTATACCTCAAGATATAGCGTTGGAGTGGGTTTCCTATATGATGAAAAAGCATGATGCACCGGACAGGGAAATTTATCTAGTCACCCTATTAGGGGACTTGATTCTGTCGTATAACTTTTTCATCTTTGGGAACGCATTTTACAAACAAAAAGTGGGCGTAGCTATGGGATCCCCATGTGGTGGAAGCATAGCAAATCTGGTTATGGCCTATTGAGAGTCCCATTATGTTTTCTCACAGTTAAACCCACACATCGAATCCTTTGTACTATATACCAGGTTCTTGGACGACATCTTTGTACTTGTGAAGGCAGGTGAGAGTGAGGTAAAAAGGATGGTCCAGTATTTCAATCAATGTACCACCTTCTTACAGTTTACACACACATTCTCAACTGAGAATATTGCCTACTTGGATGTTAAGTTATGCAAGGATTTAACACTCCATTGTTACACTGCCAAAATCCACTGGAAAGAAACATATTCAAATACTTTCTTACACTTCACCAGCTGTCATCCATTTTTTCAAAAAAGATCAGTTGTCAAAGGACAGCTGGTCCGTGCTGCTAGAATGGTTTCGCTGGACAGTGACTTCCACACTGAATGTTTAATTTTAAAAAATATGTTTCTTGCCCGTGGATATCCTATTGACCTGTTGGACGAATTAATACAAGAGGTCAGTGATAAAAGATGCCAACACATTTACTCTCCATTACTGCCTAGTACTATTAACAACATAAGTAACACTACTATGGGTTCCCTAACTAATTCATGGACCAACTTGACTGATGATTTTGGTGTGATAGACGTGCATGATACATCAGTAAATCCAACTTTACAATTTGTAACAGGGACTGATGGGACCTGTAAACCAACCTTTATTACAACATTTAGTAAAGGTAGCCGATTATGTACAGACATTATATTCAAGAATTGGGAATTGTTTAGAGCGTACCCTGACATTTATGAGAAAATAGGTCCTTACCCCAAGATAGTATATAAGAAAGGAAAGAACTTAAAAAACATGTTGGAATTCAAGGAAATATGCTACAAGGCAAATGTAGGTATGCATAAATGTCAGAATTGCAATTTTTGCAAGCATGTTGAGGAGGGTGCACAATTCTGTATAAATAACCATACATACAGAATAGACTCTAAACTAAATTGTAATTCCTGCTACGTGGTGTATTTAGCTAGATGTAAACAATGCTTGGCATTCTATATTGGGAAAACTATTAGAAGAATGAGAGAGCGTATATACGAACATTTATACGCTATTAAAACATCAAAAATGGAAAACGCTCTAGCAAAACACACTGTTATTAATCCCAACCATAATTTTAAATTTACTGCTATAGACCACATCCCAGTTAACCAGAGGGGTGGCCCAAGACCCCTACAGTTAGAGGAAGCTGAATTACGCTGGCAGGTGAGGTTGTATGCATACTGCTACCCAGGTTTAAATGATACTTGCTCAATCTCTAGTTTGCTGAAACTGAGAAGTTTACAAAGGTGAAGGACAGTTTGTTGCATTATTATAACTGTGTAGAATTTTTAACATGCTTGGACTGGAAGGTTCACAATCATGTTTACTTTACTATTTTACTATTTTTATTTTATTTAATATATTAGGATTTGTGAATACAATTTGTCATGTATACTATAAAAAATATATATATTATTTTATGTCTTTATGTAAAACTACCACCCACATTTGAGTTCGGAAATTTACCCTTTAAATTTAATGTCAACAATGTTAAGCAGGTTCTCATTTTATAAACTTGTATCTTTCTAATTATTCAATTATGTAATTAATATATAAATGTAAATGTTGCCATAATGAGTGAGACTCTGAAGAAGTCAGGTATTAGACCTGACGAAAAGCGCTTAAGTCACTTGAATTTGTGTTTTATTTCAATAAAGTAAAGTTTTAATACTCTCTGTGTCACTGGTTACGGCTTCTTGAGTTTTTTCCTCTCTTCTAATGTCAGAACACAAAGCCTTCTCCTTCAAAATAAGAGTGAATTCTGTATCCCCAGCAAACCCTATAACAGTTAGAAACTACTCCAAGGCAAACCACCTTTTTTAAGTCATAACCTATCAAAATTTCAAGCCCTTCCAAACCCAGATAACAAAGCAGCCTATGCAGAATTATTCACAGAAGATCTGTAAAGCCATGTCAATGATTGCATTAAGGTTGCTGTATCTATCAGAAATAAGCTCAAAACTAACTCAAAAACAAACCACCATGGTGGAATCCAAAAAAAAGATTCAAAGAAACTCTATTGTCATTTAGGTAACACAAGTGCTACCTAAATGAAATTTCAAGTGTCAGCTCTTTTACAGAGAAAACAAACAAAAAAGGCAGACATGATGGGTATTAAAGAATGAACACTAATTATTGTACAAAAGTAAATATCTAGGTAGCTGGCACACATGCTTGTACACTATTTATGTGCACACTGGAAAACACTGACTACTAGATGACTAATACATGAAAAGAAAAGTGCACTATACACAGAGGTGAGATTGTGTGATATTGCACATAAGGAAGTGATTGGAAAAAAAGGAATGGAAAAAAGTGATATCTAGAATTAGGAAGTGTAATATCACCAAACAAAAATCTCTCACCAAACTGAATAGACAGCTAAGAGGACTAATTAAGTCCAACAAAGCAAATTTTGAATATAGCATCCCAGGCCAACGACAGTCATAAGGCCTTCTTTATCTATATCTGAAACCTCAGAGGCAGCACACAACAATGTGCTGCACTGTTGGTTATTGGAGCTACATTCATGGAACTGGGAAATATAGCAAATCTGCTGGCTGACAAATTCATGTCCAACTTTACCACCCTCACCTCCCCCTAAGGAAATACCATCTAACAAAAGCCCTCCAACTAGCAGTAGGGAGAAAACCTTAGATGCACCGTCTAAAGCCAAGAATACAGTTTGAATGGGCCCCCATAGTATCCCAGGATACCTCCTAAATAGCTTGGAGTCACTATTCAGATGTAACCTCTGCACAAGCCTCAGGCCATGTGAATGGAAGACTGCACAAGGGTGGGCCATCAACAGATTCCGGGAACTACAGACCCATTCGTTTGACTAGTCTCACATGTGAATCCATGAAATGAATTATCATGGAAATGGTTAAAAAAATGACATAGAAATCTTCAGACATGGGACCCACTCCAGTTTGGTTTTGTCAAAGATGGTCACACCTCCTGAACCTAGTGGACTTCTTTGAGAAGGTCACCAAGTCAATGGATGTGGGCAAAACAGTGCATACTTGCCTACCTTTACTTAGCTAAAGCATTTGATACAATATGCCACTAAGGTATCATAAAGAAACTCACAGAATTAGGCATAAACACCTATATAACTCACTGGATGTCCAGCTGGCTCACAGACAGGATCCAGGAAGTTACTGGATTGACCATCTTTACAGAGAGTCTGGTCACCAGTTGAGTCCCACAGGACTGGGTCTGCTCCTCTTTGGCATCTATTTTTCAGAAGTCAAGGCAAATGTCTAGGAGCAATTATAGAAACACTCCAGGATACTAACATCTTACAGGAAGGTCTAACACAGATAAAGACTGTTGCCAAAGCCATGGCTTAAAACTCAATGCCAAGAAATGTATAATAGTATCTTCTGGGAAGTTGGCCGCCAGAGAAACTACCTTGTTGATGAAACAACCCCTAACAGTAGACAAAGTAGTCAGGGATATGAGGACTTATAGCAACCTGGCTTTCGACCAACATGTGTCTAAGGTTATAAGAAAATCATTCTATGTCATTCAGCTTATAAGTAAGGACATGGCATCCAAGTCAAAGGAAGTCACTGTGCCACAGCATTCATCCTTCATCAGACCCATCATTGAGAATAATGCTCCCTTCAGTATGTATCTGACCAGGCATACGTAAGAACTGGAACATCCATAGAGGTTACTCACAAAAAAAAAAAAATACAGGGTTTAAACAATGTCTTATGCAGATCACCTCAAAGCCCTCTCTCTGCACTCTGCTTTCTACAAACTGCTGAGAGGTAATCTATGCCTGGCATGCAAGGCATTCATGAAACCTGTTCTGATCGACCTTTTGCATATCCACAAAGCGAACAGTACCAGAACTGGCAGATCTAAAAATGTTAAGTTTGCTTGTGATTTAAATAGGACGTGTTGGTGGGACAGGTATGTATCTCAGAGAATCCCATTTCTTTGTTATAGGCTTCCCACTTATGTAAAACAGAGCCTTTCCCTAATGCTATTTAAGTATAACCTGGACCAGTGAATAGGAAATCGGAAATTCACCCCTGATCTGACACCTATCTCTCTGATGGACAGAAGTACCATTAAAGCATGCCCTAACTAACATACACCCATTAAAACAGCCTCTAAGGCACAATAATTAGTGGGATACATTTGTGTTGTGTTGCTAGGCTTATAAAGGCCCTAGTGGTCATTAGGCTAGTATACGCCTATGAATAGGAGTATTGTGGGCACATCAGACAAGACAAACATGTTGAGTACAATGTACAATTATTTTCTATTGTGCTCAGATCACTAGGGCTGCACCCTTTGTTAGGTAAAGGCTGTACAAAATAGTAGCCTGTGCACCCTAGTTTGCAAATGTTGCAGTGCTAAGGAACCACAAAACAGCACAGCAAGGGAGGTGCACATCATATCATGGTACCTGTACAGCAGGTACTATATCTGGTTATGTACAGAGGCAATTAGGATGTTGTTAAACTGTACTAAGCATAAGTGGATGGATACTTCCCACACACACACATACAAATGCATGCCTGTGTGTCTGTGCATATACATACATGTATGCATCAGTGCTGTCCTGTAAAGTTGCACTGAGCGAGATAAATACATGACAGGAATGGCATTCCTGAATGGTATGTAGATGTCTGCATGCTTCGAAGGAGGTAAGTTGTAAAACTCTGGACAGTTGAGAGGGATGAAAGCAAGTCAGTGCCTCTGTCATGATTTGTTTGTGCCTATAAATGACTTGTAATCCCCTGTCACATGGTATGCATGGTACATAGTATCAATGCCTGTGAATCACATTAGTGATGTTAGTTATGCTTGGTTTCTCATTTTACATATGGTCTGTGTACCACCAGTAGGCTAAGTGCTAAGTATCATATCTTTCCTCCTGGCATGGTATTTTAGTGTGTCTGAGTTGCCTGTTTCCCCCTGCTTTTTCTTGTACTGACATGCTACACTTAGATTTGCCATGCCAGCAGCTTAAATGAAAGCACTCTTACCTGTATTTGTCACAAAATATTTATATTTAAACATGCAGACAGTGGTACAGAGTCATAAGTGGATTAGAGGATAAGCAGGATTAGTGGGGAACAATAATATATGAACTATTAACTGCTAAGAGGCTTTGTCCTGTATTCCTGGATTTGATTTCTTTTGCCTCCATTTCCCTAAAGTGTGACTTTGAGCAAATTATTCAAATACAGTACTGCCAGGCATCAACCCTTTTAAAGTTGTATAAAACAAACTAAATATGAAAATGAATGTAATCAAAATTAAACACAATTTTAGGCAAAAATATATTTAAGTGATATAAGTGGTTCATTTTCCAGTAAGTGACTTGTGTAGTAGGTATGATTATTGTGTTACCTACATAACGTAATCTGAAATTCTGGAACAAACTACAGCAAAGACGGATAGGTTATTAAAAATGGATGAATTTGTATAGTCAGGCAAATTATAGGTTTAAGACTGAATGAACAATACATCTTTTTTAAGCTTTACAGTAAGAAGTTTTACAAATATTTGTAAACTGAATTAACAGATATGTTAAGCCAATTTATTTAATGGAAGAGAAATTTCTTCTGTGAGAAGATGTCTTAAAGCGCACACATGTAAAAAAAAAATTTCCATACTTTGCATATGTATGGTCATACATTTTTGTGTCTACACCCAAGAATCAAGGACAAAGTCCAAACAATTAGAAGCAGCTGAAATCAGGAACATTTCTGAAAACTGTACTTTTCTATAGGATGTGGACAGGAGAAGTGTGTAGCAAAATCCATTACTTGAAATAAATTGCATCCATAAAAATTGTTTGAGAATTTTAAGTCCTGTTATTTTCCTTAATACTCTTGTTTTTTATGAAGGATGGAGGAAAATATAAAACTAAAACAAGTATGTCATTGAAAAACAATGTTAGTGATAGGTGGGATAATGATTTTACAGTCATTTGGACTGTGCTACCATTTGTATCCAGTTTGCATAAACTCGATAAAGTACGCTGTTTCTATGAAGGAAGAATCATATTTATTCAAGATTCCTACCTTTATCACAAGATCAAGTTCGGTTAAACATACTCATCAGGAAAAATTCTGAAGTATTTAAGGAACCTGATTTATACATACAGAGACAAACACTATACTTAAAAGGTTATCCTGATTTTAATGATTCAGTTTTGCTCTGCATACTCTGCCTGGGCTATACAATATGAGCAGTGGTGTATATCATATATGCATCCACCCCATATAATCACCATGGCTGTGGGGGGGGGGGTACACAATGACCGAATAAGAAGTTGGGTACTGTATGGGGTGGCCCATGAGAACAAATCTGACACCTGTCAGTGCACAGAGACTCTAACTAGATAACTAAGGGCACAAATATTATTATAATATAATATTAGCCACTGTTATTCAAGGGTAATAGCTGCTAGTTTAGTTATTAAAATACTTGCTTGTCTTTATGGCACCAATGATGTAAGTGTTGCACCATTTAACTAAATACTTAATTTCATTTTGAGCTATAACTGTTTACTATTTTTGTTAAACAAAACCTACCTATACTTTTTATAACTTGTAATTAATTGTTTTTAATTGTTTTTATTGTGGAGCTTTTCTCCCCGGGCCTCCGCTGAAAAAAGACCTGTGTCCATTCAGATTTTCCCGGCCAACAAATGTAAATAAATAAATAAATAATAAATATTTAGGTTAATGGGCATTAGCTATTAGAATTTTGTTTCATGAGGGAGAGTAGTCTTTGCAGTATGGAAAACTGCTCCTGAGTGAGGATAAAGTCGATGATGAACATAGTGACAGAGTGCACAAAGTGCCATGCAATCATAGGCTGGCCCACAGCCAGGACTCTTTGCATCACTGGATATGGCCTGGTCCTCTGATATGTTATGCAATACTGTAAGCAAAAGCTGAAGAGTTTCAGCCCATGAAACAGGTTATCCTTGAACCAAAGATCAGGCAACCACAGTTGTATTTAAACACAAAGTATATTTCCATGTATTAATTTATATGTTAACTTAAAAATACAGAGGACCATCTGGCACATTTTCAGCTATCAACTGGGAAATGAAAGCACATTATAAATCCAGTGGGATGCAATAAAATCAAACATAACTATCAACTGTTCATATCTTTGCAGAATGTCCAGATTTTGCCTCATAATTTTGGTCTGTTCCTCATAAAATGTATGGTTTTCTGGCAAATGATTGAGGATTAAAGTCACTAAATAAAGACATGGAGTTGTTTCAGACTTCATATCCTTCAGAAAATGCATGCAAATCCAAATCCTGTTGTTCAAGCAACGTTCTAGGCTTATAAGAGCAGTATTTAATTGTTGTCCTATATATTTGGGCTTTTGTTCCCCGAGTATTTTAGGCTTTGTGCAAATTTCTTGCACTAAGACACTTACAGGTATGAAAAGTGGTTTACAGTGTTCCTTTTATAGGTTCATTGGTTCATAGGTAGGTACTAGGCTATCGGCCCAAGGGCCTAAGTAAGCCTGGCCAACAAGGTTCCCTGGCTTGTGACCCAAGAAAGTTATTTTCCTGTGCCCCTGTCAAGCAGAGCCACCAAAGTGATCCCCGGGGTGTATTTCCTATTTCCCATCCACTCACCAAGATTTTTCTTGAAGAGTGCTAATGAGGAACTTTGCTTGACATAGATGGGTACCTTGTTCCAGAGTATGGGAAGTCTCTGGGACAGGAATCTATCCCTCCAGCATATCCTGTTTATTGTGGTGACAAGATTTAGGTCCCTAGAGTGTGTAGCTCAGAGGGATTGGGATTTCTTTAGATGTAGCATGTCCAACAGCTCTGGGTTTGACATAGCTGTATATGTTAGGCAGAGATCGGAGTAGGCAATATGCTACGGAGTAAAGCTGGAGTTTTTTGAGATGGTCAGTGTAGGGCATTTGTTTGTGGCCAGTAAACCTCTTTTGTGAGGTACTTCTGTGACCTTTCCAACTGCTGCAGATGTCTTGTAAGGTACATTCCAAAAGAGGTGTTGTACTCTATAATGGGTCTGAGTGTCGAGTAGAGGGGAAAAATTACATTTTTTTTCCTAGATGAGAACCCTTTTGTGATGAGGTTTGCCACATAGAAGGATTTCCTGACTACTGTGGCGATGTGATTATCAAAGGAGAGATTACTGTCCACCTGGGTCCCTGGGTCTCTTATCACACATTCGCCATTAAGTAGACTGCCACCTATGTGGTAGCTCATGGGTACAGAGTTTTTACCTAAGGGGATGACAATGCACTTTTTGGCATTGAGCTTGAGGCCATGGCTCTGACACCAGGCATCTGTCTCAGTGAGTCCCTTCTGTAGGATGTCCATATCATTTGGGGACTCAACTATGGATCCTAGTTTGCAGTCATCTGTGAACTTCATTAGCCAAAGGCCTTCTGTGTTAGCTTGTACTTCAGAGAAGTAGATACCAAACAGGAGAAGTGCCTGGACTGAATCCTGTGGTACTCTACTTGTCACTGGTTTGAAGTCAGATTTGGAGTCTGTAACTTTTACAGTGTGGGTTCTTTCAGTGAGCCAGTTGGCAACCCATCTTGTGATGTAGGGATTAATACCTAGTTTAGTGAGTTTAGCTATAATTCCAGAATGGAGGATGGTGTCGAAAGCCTTGGTGAGGTCACGATAGGCTGTGTGAACCACCTTACCCTTGTCTACAGCTTTGATGACTGCCTCAAAGAAGACACTCAGGTTCAGGAGGTGTGATCTGCCTTTCACAAACCCAAACTGGGTGGGGTCCAGAGTTTGGAGGTTACCAATGTCTTTGTTTATGAGTTCCATGATGATGCGTTCAATGGCCTTACAAACCAGGCTCATCAGGCTAATAGGGAGATAGTTCCCGGGATCAGTGGTGGCTCACCCTTTGCGGAGTGGAATAGCTGTTGCTGTGTGCCATTCAGTGGGCACAAAGCCTGATGTGAGACTATGATTAAACATGGTGCTTAGGTGGGGAGCTAGTTCGTTCTGAAGTTTGTGTAAAATGCAGCCTGGGATGTTGTCCAGTCCCATGGATGCTGTGTTTTTGGCTTTAGAGAGTGCAGATTTTGCCTGCGTATTTGTGATTACAGGGACTCTGCATTCTTCCTGTATAGATATGGGCCTTTTGGGGGTGAGAGGAGGGTAAAGTTAGCACTAGTTGGTTCTGTAATTTTCATGCTGTTGTGCTGTAACTCAGAGCAGATGTGGGTATTGCCATTGAGATTCTTGACATAGCTATAGAATGCTTTGTGGTTGTCCCTAGGATCAGTGGCAATTTTGTTTTCGTAGCTAGCTTTGGAGAATCTTATAAGGGATCTCAGCTTCTTACTGAGGCTGACCAGGGAACGTCTCCACTCATGGGATTTTACTCTCTTTCGCAACAGTTTCTTCCTTTTGTTATAGACTTCGTTTATGGCAGGGGACAACTAGATTGGCTTCCTTTTTTTGGAGGATAGCATCTTGGTTCTTTTTGGGATAGCACGATCCATGCACTCGTGTAAGTGCTTATAGAGTGCATCTGTGTAAGATTCATCAGTTGTAACTGTATTGTCCATCTGCATGGGTGTCATGAAGTACACCACTTCTATCTTAAGAAGCATGAAGTTGGCTTTGGAGAAATTTTTTACCATGATTTCCTTAATGGAGGGTGGGAGTGGGATGTGGATATCTAGGGTGATTAGCTTAATGTCGGATATGACCAATGAGGAGTTGACTTCAGGTGTGGAACACCGGTCACTCATGTTGGTAATGACTAGGTCTAGGATATTGTTGCTCCTGGTAGTGGTGTGGATAAATCGATCCAGGGCATTGGAATTTATGACTTCCAAAAAGTGTTGAGCGAAGGAGTTGGTACATGAGTAGTTTTCCAGTTAATGGTGGGGTAGGTGAAATTGCCCATTATTAGGCTGTTTGGTTGAACCCTAATATTTTCCAGTATATCAAGAAAAGAGGAGTGGGAATCCTGGGGCATGGTGGGGGATCTGTAGCAGCTACAATTTGGATTGCAGTTTTGCCCAGAGTTTCTTGCACTTGAATAACCTTGGATGCATTATACTGAGCAACTAGCCTGGAGGTTTGGATATCCTTAATGAATATGGACACACCTCTGTCTTTGGTGTTCCGGTCCAGGTTAGGTGGCCAAAAAGTGTGCTAGGAGTTATAGCCTGGTAATGCAGGGGTGCTCTCTAGAGCCTTGAACCAGGTCTCAGTCACTGCACAGATATCAATGTTCTCCATTTTAAGGAGTGTCTCGAGGGTGTGCATTTTGAGGTTTAGACTTCTAGCATTGAGTAGCATTACCCTCAGTTTTTGCTTGCCTGTTCCTTTTACGGTGGTGAATTTGTCATTTGAATCTTGCCTAAAAAGGCACTATACGGGCAGCAAGAGCCTTAGCCAGTATCCGGAATCCCAGCAGTGACAGGTGTAGGCCATCTCTGGCAAAGCATCATGGTCTGTTGACCATGTTGTCCAAGGCAGATAGATACTGGATCCCCTTAGAATGACACCAGAAGCTTAGCCAATTGTTGAAGTCAATCATTTTGCCCTTGTACTGCGGTATCATTCTGGGCAATGGCAGGATGCTACTCAGGGCTAGGGTCATACCTGCTTGGGCTACAAGATTGGAGAGCTCTTCCATGTCTCTTTTCATGTAGTCCAGAGAGGTACATCTCAGGTCATTCACAACAACATGCAATGACAGAGTCATATTAGTACTTGTGGAGTGACCTGAGTGCATGGGTTATGTGGCGGATCCTGGCACCCAACAGGCAGCTGACAGTAACCTTCTCCTTGTTTAGCCTGGTGAGTGGAACATCAGTGTGCCTAACTATAGAGTCACCTATGACTAGTGTGTTGGGTACGTTGTTTTGCCTTATGGGCTGTGGTTGAGTGGCACACTGAGTCTGTGGGCTATGTGTCATTTGGGTTGTGTTGGGGGGTGGAGGTTGCTTGCGTTTCTGCTTTGGAGGTCTCTGTTGCTTGAGTAGATTATTATTGAGAGCCTCCGCAAATGTTTTTGTGTTTCTATGTGTGGATTTTGGTGGTGTAGGTTTAGTTGGACTATGTGACAAGTGTGGCGTGGTGCAAGTGTTTACCTTCTTCTCTTGACTGTCAAGTTCAGTCTTGGTTGGAGAGAGCTTTACCTCCAGTTTGGCTAGATAAGTGCATCTCTCACAGGTTGTGGTGTTGGGTGGTAGGAGAAGAGGGTTGTCTGTATACATGAGGCAGTTGCTACATTGCCCCAAGATGCCCAGATTCATCAGATAGACAGGAGAGAACACTGGGAGCTGGCCCTTGGACAAGCCTGAACAAAAAACTACTTTCATCTAGACAAGTGAGGAAAGTGAGTATAAGAGCTGTTTTTCCTCTAAGCAAGTGAGAAAAGTAAGTACAAAAACTGTTTTCCTCTAGGTAATGAGGAAGGTTGAGTGCTGTAGTAATTTGTAGCTTATTTAGTGCTAACAACAAGTTCTGAACATGAATAAGCAAATTCAAGTGCTAAAACTAAGAATCTGTACCTGGATCTTGTGGTAGATAGGCTACCTATTGCTTACCACTCCCACCGATAAGCTAGAAGGCTTCCCTCCAACACAGAAAGGCTTGGGGGGCTCAGAAGCTTACAAACAGTCCTGGATACAGCAAATCTGTATCTGGACTAGACTAGTTACAGAAAAGGTGGGAAACAAGTGCAAACACAGACTTTTAAACCAGAAGGTTGAAAGTGTACAGTGAGGATCAGAAAATTTGTCCGTTCCTCACTGTAGTGTGATCTTGGAGTTGGTATATATAATTAGCGAGGGGTGTGGGAGGGCACAGCCCCCCACAAGAACAGTTTCGATGAACGGCATTTTCAATACTGTAGCCGTTCGATATTTTGAACATACGATAATATGATATAGACGCAGGCTACCTAGTGCTTACCACTTCCACTGATAAGCTAGAAGGCTTCCCTCCAACACAGAAAGGCTTAGGGGGCTCAGAAGCTTACAAACAGTCCTGGATACAGCAAATCTGTATCTGGACTTGACTAGTTACAGGAAAGGTGAGAAACAAGCGCAAACACATGCTTTTAAACTAGAAAGTTGAAAGAGATGGAAAAACTGCCCAAAGGCCAATAAATTACAATTTCTGGGCCAGAAACCACTATTGTGGTATATAGGCTACCTAGTGCTTACCAACTCCCACTGATAAACTAGAAGGTTTCCCTCCAACACAGAAGGGCTTTGGGGGCTCAGAAGCTAACAAACAGTCCTGGTTACAGCAAATCTGTATCTGGACTAGACTAGTTACAGGAAAGGCAGTAAACAAGCTTAGAAAAAAATGTTTTTGGAAAGTGGAAAGTGAGAAAGAAGAAACAGCAGAAAATTCAAAATTAAGGACCTAAGTGGCTTGCTCATCACAAATGTTCTCTCTGTATTAGGTAGAGTCAGCTAGTGACACTAGACTGGAATAGAGCTGGGATAGACCTGAACAGATGGGACTGGTAGGAGTGTCTGAAGTCAAAATATGATCTCACTGTACTTGGTTGAGTGAGCTAAGGCAATAGACCAAGGAGGAGTGTTCAAACACAAATTTACAGGAGGGGCAGGCAATTCCAAAGCCACCAAGATTAATACCAAAACAAGAACAGTGAGGGTGGGCGGAAAACTAATTGCAGAGACAGAGAGACACCACAGTATTCTATGAAACAATTAAATAGAAAAATAAATAACTACAGAGAGACACAGACACAATATTCAATGAAACAAATAGACAGAAAAATTAAATGCAGTACAATCTTTAACTCTGCAAGTTTGTACTTAACTCAACAAGTAATGCAGTTGATTGTAGGTATTTAGCAGAAGCCAAACAACTCAGATATTCAGCAGTAATAAATTCAAAGATATGTGACTCACTTATAAATACAGAAAAACCCTTTAGGTTAAGAGTTTAACACTGAATATCAATGAAGTGAAACACAACAGCCCCCACCAATTGCAGAGACAAAGAGAGACCACATTATTCTATGAAACAGAAATAGAAAAATAAATAACTACAGAGAGACACACAGACACAATACTCAATGAAACAAACAGAAAAATGAAATGCAGTACAATCGTTAACACTGCAAGTTTGTAATTAACTCAGCTAGTAATGCAGTTGATTGTAGGTATGTAGCAGAAGCCAAACAACTCATGTATTCAGCAGTAAATCATAATTATATCAAGTGGGAGTTAATAAAATTAGGCAGTCACATAATGCCAAAGTAGAGTAACACTTAAGCATTTTCACAATTAAAGAATTGAGCTTCTTTTGTTGATATGTGATGGTAATGTTTGTAATTTGAAGAAGAACATGAAGTGGGGTCAGAAATCTGTTCCTGCTACTGTTGGCAGTCCACCATGGTGGCTCAGTGGTTATTGTTTTGCTTACAGCTTCAGGATCTCAGGTCATGTCTTCACTTGTATTCACTGTCCTCCCTGTATCTTTGTAATTTTTCCTGGATGGTCCTCCCTCTCATCTTTTTTTTTCTTTATTACACTAAACTCTGTGTGTGTATACAGGCACCCACAGTCACACACATACATGCACATATAGATAAATAGATAGATGGATAATGTGGGTGTATAATGAGTGCTTGAAAGATTACTATGTCGACATCTATGTGGTCAACATACACAGGTGGCCGACTCATTCCTAAGTCTGACAATCCTTGGACAGAATAATACTTTCTTTCTCTTGGGATTATGTGATCTTGAAGTTAGTATATATATATATATATATATATATATATATATATATATATATATGCGTGTGTCTGTGTGTGTGTGTGTGTGTGTGTGTGTGTGTGTGTAGATTAGCAAGGGCCATGGAGGTGCAGAAGGGCTTGCCCCCTTGTAAAAACATTTGTTTTGAGCTTAACCTGCTCACAGAACATATGCATTATGTGGTGGTGTTCCATGTTTTGATGTAAACACATCTACTATGGGTGTTCACATATTGATCATTTGATCACTAATTGTGTGCGTGTGTGTGTGTGTGTGTGTGTGTGTGTGTGTGTGTGTGTATATTTATACACATACACCCACACATATGTGTGCACACACAAACACATATATGTGGTTGTATAGGAGTTAAGCACAACACATGTGTGTGACTCTAATAAAGTAGTAGTATTATTGCAGGTCAGTGCCTCTGTCATAACTGAGCATTTGCGCGACTGCGTGTGTGGATGAGTTCCAGCTGGTCGACAAATGTAAGTGTTTGGGCAGGGAGTTTTTATGGATCTATGTGTGTATTTTAGGGTTCGGTAAGGATTAAATCGAATATGTGTGTATGTTTGTGTATGCATGTGGTGAGAGTCAGAGCGGCATACCTCTCAACCTGGAAACATCAAAAATCTGGACAAGGCCCATGAAAAATAGGTACAAATCTGTACCCTGATTAACATCTAATTTGCATACATAATTATGTAACCCCACCCGCTCTAATGGAATTGTGGGATACCAACTTTCAAACGCAAACTGAAGAACAGACAACCAAAATATGGCACTGCACCAGAGTCCCCCTGCCGCCATTCCAATGTCCCATTACCTGGTGATTTCTCCCCATTTACCATAAACACTAATGTGTGCATATTGCTTTACTTCTACAATGATTATTTGGATTTTATTTTAACATTTTGCAGCACAACAATGCATAAAACACTAACAGACATCTGCTAAACAAAGCAATACTGTCTCACAGTGAAAATAGACTTGGTATTAAAAATTCTCTGCCCTTGAAACTCACATTCATTGAAACAACATTGAAACCCCCACACCACATCCAAAGAAAATGCATCTGGCCATTGGTGGATAAAGATTACCTTTGGGCTGTTTTCAAATCATTGGCCCCTTGCACATAAAAGAAGAAACATACATGTGTTATTTTCTTTGATACACCTTCCTGACTTTATCAAATTATATTCCTTGTATAATACAGCATACTTGTTAGACAGAGCACATTTTAAATTTATTGTTTGAACATTTTTCCAGTAGACTGTACCGTAGGCAATGAAACAAAATGCATGAACCAATAATGACAAAACTGCCCAATTCAGAACATTTCCATCATAAAAGTCTACTTCCACACCCACACTATAAACAGAATGACAGCAGTGTAAGCCATAGGCATCTTGCACAGCTTTTTGCACTTATTTTCAACTTCAGTTTTTTTGGGGGGGGGTCAAAAACCAGGGACACATTTTAAACATTGCTTGTATAATTTTGGAAAATTGCTAGAATAAAATGTGTTACCACGATGCATGTCACTAGCAAGTCTTGAACCCAGGATATGCACTACAGTCAGAGCAACATACCACTATGCCAAATCAGCAGTCCCCTAAAAAATATGAAGACTGAAACGTAATGGCTATCATGTAGTAAATTCATTTTTCACTTCTCACCATAGCTCTCAACCTCTTAGCTCAAAAAACCTGGACAAAGCCAATAATGGGGGAATACAAATTCAGTTCTCACTTCTTACTCACCATAGCTCTCAGCTCTTAGCACAAAAACCTGGCCAAACAACAAAGTCAATAATGGGGAATACAAATTCTGTTCACTTCTCACCATAGGCTTAGCTCTCAACTCTTAGCACAAAAAATCTAGAGAAAGCTCAGAAATGGTGGTGGCTAGGGACTTTAGGCTGAAAGGTACAGGGTTTGAGCCTGAATACCTCTAGCCACCAGGTGTATTACATGAGGGCATTTTCACTCACATACACACACACACACACACACACACACACACACACACACACACACACACACACACACACACACACACACACACACACACACACACACACACACACACACACACACACACCTACCTTACTTGAGAGAGTCCAAAGATTCCCCCAACGATAATTGGGAGCCTAATGGTTAAGGTGTTTGCCTTACAAACACAAGGTGCAGGGTTTGAGTCTCACAAGGGTTAATTGCCTAGGCTTAAAAATGGCTTTCAAGGGCAGTTAGCTTAGTACTAACCTATGAACCTATGAATCCACTTCACTTGATTTCCCCGATGAAATGAACTGTTAACATGGCTGATAGCCCTGACGGAGCTGATATCATCATGCATGTGATGACATTAGCTCGGTTTTGTGTAGTGGTAGTGTTATGAAAATGGCTTTTTTAAGTCAAGTTGTACATTAGGGTTAGGGGCAGGGGCAGAGTTAGGTTAACATGCATTACTATAGTGGAGCATTGGTGTGAAACCAGTATCAAAAGCCATAGGAAGAACTGTTCTAATGCTGATATACTTCTCTCCCACAAAAAGGTTCAGATATACTTAAAATATGAAAGATTATTCACTGACTAAAATCAGTCATATGAAGGAAATGGTTTGTAGATACATCTTTATCATTTGCCAAGCTGGAAACTTCCAAAATGCCAGAGCTAGGTGTGGCCTATAGCACTGAAGACAGAAGCACTGAGAAGTGAAGGGGATACCTAAGGACATCAACAACAGTGTGTATCTAAAACAAGAATGTGTGAAACTCCAAATGACCACCTTGCAAACTTTACATATGAAATCAGAGAAGTGTTTGCTAGGTTTATCTTTATTTGAACCCCCTGACCCCATATTTGGTTCATCGCCTCAAACGTTTAGTCAAATACAAAAAAAAATGGCAATATGATTGTAGTAATTGTGTGCCACCAAAACCAAAAGTGTATTATATAAAGTATATGTTCATGGTATAGTTTCTGTTACTGAGCCTGTGTGCTTTAGTAATTCTAGCATTGTACTTTCACATTTTCATAGATGAGTAAAGTTATTTTCATCTTATTCTGTTTGGCATACTATAGTTTTGTAATGAAGCATGAGCACAAACCTTGATTGGTACTCCATGTCAGATGACCCAGCCATGGTTTCATGTGTGTCATACAGGCTCCCCATTGGTTAACAGTCCCTCACAGGTGCAAATCACCAGAGTCAAGCAACAAAATAAAGTCACAAAGTAAAATACATCACAGGTGGTCCTGAATCTAGTGACTGCAGAAAATTAGACACTACAGAGCACTTCATTTTTCTGACACTGGGGTTCTTAATCAAATATTGTGGACATCAACACTAAACTCTGACGTGCATCCTAGACAAACAAAGCAGCCTGGGAAGGATTTTTCATGCAAAGGGCAGCAGAACTGGCCCCTGTCATTGTTACTTCGACTTTAGGTGCAGTTGGAAGGACAGTGAGATGGCTATAATGTTACCAAATTTTAACGGTTTCCATGTAATACTGTCCAACAGTGGTCCATCTATCACAGTGCAGTGCCTTATTTTTATTAGGACAACTGCAGCCCAACTTTAAGCCTTACATTCAAGCCAAGATGCCACATATTTTTTTAAGGTTTCTAATTTAGTAAGTCCAAGCGTGGAGCATGGTTAGCATAAAGGGTTAAGCTCATTACCTCTAAGATACACAGTATAAGGTTTGATTCTAACCTCTGGCTATTAGTTAGTCTAGTAATAGTTTGTAAACTAGTAGTCTAGTATTTAGCCATGAGCCTATGCACTGCCCCTACAACAACTGACTGGGATCTGAGGAATATGACTTTTGATTCAGTTTTACTGTTACAGTTTGTACTACAAGAATTGGAGAGACAAGTCACCTTGTTCTGACTAGTTAGAAAAAACTGACACAAACAAGTTTGTGGCTCTGATTTAATGGAAACAGGAAGAAAAACAATCAGGTTATTTTTCTTTTCTCATTAGATTTACTTTTTTTAATCTTAGGACTAACTCCTGTGCCTGTACACAGTGAGGCAGTAGACCTGGTTGATTAGTAAATGTCTTACCCTGGTGTCTTCCTGTGCCTCCCACTCAGGAGTGTAGGTATGTATCAAGGTGTCAGATGAACAGTTGGAAAACTGGAAGAGACTTGAGAACATGCGCCAGTTTTCTGGAGTGTCTGGGAAGATTGGATCCTGGAAGTTGATGCCATGAGGGAGAATGTTATAATTTTCATCCATCCTACAGTGAGAACAAATAAAAAATGGTTCAATAATATACACATAAGACTTTATTAATGGTATTTCCCTACTGGCAACATTGCCTCCAACCGGGCATAACCCTTAGAAGAAAAGTAAGCAACAAGTAAATGTTCAGTGTTTCATTGAATAATGATGTATTTAAAATAAGACAGTGTGTGCAACAGCTAGAAACCCAGTGCAGATTCAGGATGGTCATCTGGTACAGTGAGTAACACAGGTCTGCATTATATTCTGCATACTATAACGTAACAGGAAACCGATGGACAGAGCTTTAGAAAGTAACACCTTTCCCTTTCATTCACAACTCAGGCAGTCTGTGATGCTCCTGGTGAAAGAAATCATGTATAAAATATGGTTTACATTTAAAACCGTAAATTGCATTGGTTCGAATGCTCATATGAGTGACTCAGAACCACGAAACTGACAATGTCGACAAACGTACATGTTCGAAAAACAGCAAATCGAACAGGAGATTCGCTGTTTTTCGAACATGAAAGTCGAAGAAAAGAAAACAAAGTGTAAATCAGGGAGGCAAGCCCCCCTGCACCCCCATGTGGGGGGCAGCACCCCCTATTTTATTATTCTAACTCCGAGATTGCACTACAGTGGGGAAAGGAACCATTTCCCGATCCCCACTAGAGTGCAATCCACCCCTGAATGTCGAATGTGCAATGAGCGAATATCACTGTGTATTCGCTCATTGCACATTCAAACCTTTTTCCGTTCGACGTTTGCAAACCCTGCAAACTGCCTTTCGGAAATGTTCTGTTCACCCTTCTGCAATACGTGGTTTTAAAGGTAAACCTAAAATACACGTGACACTTTATTAAAAGTAGTAACATCACGTCAGCTGCTTGCCCTATTATGGAGAGATTGGATGCATGAGAAAAAGAAAACATTCTCTGTTCTAGAAGAGCTGGGCACTGTCCTCAAACACAGCATACATAACGTCATCTCCTTTACATTTAACATAAATGGTTTTGTACCCTGCCTAGAAGCTATGCAGCAAATAAAATACAAGCACTCTGTTCCTACAGCCATGTACACATTCATACTCCCCATTTCATATACAAGAACTGTATACATAACATATCCTTCTCAGTGTGTCAAACAAATTAAGTGCAGGAAATATATAAATTAGCACCTGTATATAAGTAAGGTAAGTAGTTAACGACATTTGCAAGTTGCAATGTAAATAACCAGTGCAAACTGGCTTATAGTCAGTATTTGTAATTCCAACTTGCTGAAGCACATTAGCTCGAACTAGCATTTGGTCAAATTTTCCTTAATCACTTGTTTGTCGCCTGATACTGTGTATACTATAGCATCTTAAGAATTTCTGGTAGGTTCAAGGCTGGTGCACATCAGAGACAGAGCGAAATAAGGGTTACATTGCCTGTCAGTAATCCCTCTTTATGCAAAGACAGAGATTAATAAAATTAAAGGGGGTGGGTGGGAAGTGAAGTCCTTCCCAGGTGGAGTACACAAAAAGGCTTACTCCACACCACAAAATATGCTTCCTATATACTGCAGTCATGCATACAGTACCAACTTTACAAGAAAGCAAATACTCAAGGTGTCATTTACAAGTTCCTGTGACTGAGGAAGTGTGGTATGAGTGCATTTGTATGTAACGTACCTTGTGGATCTGCGTAATAAGCAAATTCTTTCTGAAACAATATGTTTAAAAATGTGGCAATCACACCTGTCAACCACTTAGAGCAAGAAATCTGGGCAAAGTGTGACATAATGGGGGGGGGGCAACGTCCCAAAAATAGGGACAGATTTTAAATATTGCTCTTATAAACTTAGAAAGTTGCTAGAATAACAGGATTTGTCTTAGTATGCATTTTTTCTGAAGGCTATGAAGTCTGAAACTCAATGTATGTCATTATTTAGTGACTTTAATCCTTAGATAATCCCAACAATTTGTCAAAAAACTCCACAATTTTTTATGTGGAACAGACCAAAAATATGAGGCAAAAATGTGGACATTCTGTGAAAATCTGTACAGCTGTGAAGTATGGTGGCATTTTAAAATCTAGAGTAACTTTCTTTTTTGAACTTGCTGGGGTAGAGTGTTACAAAGAGTAAGCATGGGGGGGGGGTAAATATATTCCAGGCTGCAGTATCTTCAAGACTTTGGAAACTTTTAGGACCACTTGCAGCTGGAGCAAAGATAATGTGTGCAGGAAATAAGGGGTTAACAAATCCATCATTAATCCACGACTCCATCTGATTTAATGATTTATATGATAAAACACTTCCTAGAGGACAGCTATGACTTGCCAGCCTGAGTAATCTCTTCTTTTGAAACACAAGTTCTTAAAACAGACTAATTTAAAAACTGTTTTTATTAAAAGAGTAGATTTTTTTCTGACTTTTTCAAAGAAAGAAGAAAGGAAGATGTATTATGCTTTATTCAGAAGACCTGTTGTTACCTTTCTCCAAGAATCGGTGACACCGAATGTGGTTATAAAAAGTAGCTGGTTTATGAGTGGCTTCCACCAGACAAATGTATGTTCATGATCTTATGACTACAATTGTGTGTGTGGCAAGCAGAAGATTCATTATTTCTGGGACATCCATTTTGAGGAATCAGGGCAGATCTCAGTGTAGAGATGTAATATTATCTACCCTGTTAGCTCTAGAAACCTGGACAGAGTCAAAAATAGTGGGTGGCCAAGGGACCAAAAATAGGAACAGATTTTAAATATTGCTCTTATAAAGTTAGAAAGTTGCTAGAATAACAGGTTTTGCATTAACATGCATTTTCTGAATGGTATGAAGCCTGAAACTCACGTCTGTTGTTATTTAATGATTTCAATCCGCCAATATTTTCCAAATGACCAAAAATGTTTTGAGGAATGCACCAAAAATATGAACAAAAAATCTGGGCATTCTGAGATAATTTGGACAGCTGAGAGGTATTGGTTAAGAAATCTACTGTGGAGTTTTGTACCAAATGCTAGAGATGGTCATCTCCTGCAGAAAGGCATTAGTAAAGGACACTGCATGCCTATGTTTTATAGCTGAATGATGTATGAAGTTCTTCATGGCTTTATACATATTAGAGCAGAAGCATAGCTGCCTCAACCACCAGTGCTGTGTACCAGCCCTATGAATTAAAAGGGGGAAAAAGGACTTCTGCAACCCAGTACCACAGTACCCAATCTACATGCCCCCAGCTCTTAAAAAAAAAATGATTTCTACTTGTATAACAACTAAGTGGCCAAACACACCCTCACCATGCCCCAGCTTTTCAGGTCCCATTGCTGTGCCCTGCCCCTGACACTCCTCCCTTTCTTATTTTAAACTGTATTAACTGCTAACTACAAATGTAACAAATAGTCACTGCAGCTAATAGTACCATGCCTGCATGGAGTGCTACAGTTTAGACCACCCATGGAGCTATGCAGTGCTTAGTTTTGACCACAAATGCAATACTAGCTTTAAAAAAAACAGTATTGCATTAAAGAACAATCAGGATGATGGATGGTTGATTGTGTCTCCTAACACTTTGTACCTGGGATAGTTGCCCCTCTCCCCCTGCCCTAACTACATTCCTGCATATTAGTCTTGGTCTTGTGCAGGGTAACCCCATGATTATCTGTTCCAAATCATTGTCTCTAATATATTTGTATATTTGTTTGTGATAACAGCTGGCAGTTCTAACCCTTATAACTGTTCACAGTATCACTTCTTTTCTATCACTTATTTTCCATATCACAAAATAAAATAAAGTCCCTGATTTATGGCAAGATAAGCAAGCAATATTTAGGAGCAGAAACACAGATACTAGTAAAAAAGACATAAGAATTTTGTATGTCATCTGGACAGATGCCTTTCATACTTTTCAAACTTTAAGATTACTAGGAAAATATATTTTTCAACCATATGGAAGGGACTGGCATTCTACGTCAGCTCAAGCCACAGCTGATTGAATTCCAGTAACTCTCAGCCAGGGACTTAAACAGCTACAGCTCTATCCGATCAGCTGCTCATGGTCGAACTTGAATGTGAGCGGGAAGGGTGCTTGTAGGTTATGGGAGGGAACAGGGAATAGAGCAGGGGCTTTAAGGTTAGAGAGTGGGATCAGGACTTTAGCTTTAGGGAGGGGAAAGAATTTTAAGTTTAGGGAGAGATGGGAGATTTTAGGGTTTGGCACTGGGTAGGAGTTTTTAGAGGTAGGATAAGTGTTGTGGATGGGATAGTTAACATTATGGGAGACAAGTTAGTGGGAGTTAGAGCACTTGCTGAAATGAGGGAGTGGCAGTGACGATGTGCGTCTCTAGTAAATGTGTCTCAAGCACTTGTAGCAAACCCATGAGAGACAATATGCCGCTTTCTCTGAATGCTCTGTCCATAACTCACTAGAAAAGAATGCATCAAAAGCACACTAACAATCTTCTTCAAAATTAAAAATTCTGTAGATTCTTGATAACAAAGAATTCTAAAGCTTACCAAATACAGGGGCATTTTGTTTAATTACACTGTTCAGTACATATTCCTGACTTCAATAAATTGACATTACTTGTCTTTATGCAGCAGAAACAGCCCCCACATATTTACATTAAGGTTCACTGTCTGAACTTCTTTCTTTGCATTGGCGCTAAAATGGCTAAATAGCAAGCACTTTCTATATGACTTGTATATACATTTTTTAAGGTCACTACTACAATACTGTTACAAGAAGAACATTTCAAGTAATTGGTGAAAAAAACTTATGTTTGCTTGCTTGCTTGTTTGTTTTGTTTCTTTGTCGCAGCTGTTTACTGGTAAGGCAGCAGTTGCTGAGTAGACTTGTGATTTTTTAATTAAGGCAAATAACATGAATATTCCCAAACATACGCACAGGAGAGTGCACAAAAGTAGTGTCTCAAGGAAACACAGCTGTGTACACGTACAGGAAGAAAGTGAATAGGAAGTGTGATGTGAGCCATACTCTACTGGTTTACATTTTTTAACTGATTGCCAGTTTTTGCACATGCAGTTTGCATGTAAAAGTTATTTTTTAACCTGAAAATGATTATATATAACAAGGTAGCTGGGGGTAGGGGGGTACTTGCAGCCGATGTGCCATAAGTTGGCCACCTCTGTTGCAGTTTCTTTATAATTCCCATCCCAGCACTCTACTGCTACATCAGCCAGCATTCAGCAGTGATAAATGCTTGTTTTTATTTCTTTTAGTTTTAGTATTTCATTTAGTTTTGATTACTGTGTTCCATTCATTTCACTGAGATGTTGCAACTGTGTATGTTGTATTGTGAGTAGGTTTTTCATAGGTTACATACCTGTTTTTATTTATTTATTTGAATTTGATTACCGGGATAATGTACTGATCCAAAAGGACTCATTCATTTCAGTGAATATCCAGGCACTGCCAACATTGTACAGATACAGAAAACCATTCTTTTCAAGACAATAAAAGAAAGTGATAAATATAGAAGAATCATTATACTAATGTTTCTGAGATGTCTATGAATTGATTGTCTTTTAGGTGATTTCTAGTGTAGTTCTTTGCTAAATTCTGACTCTTTTAGCAGCTTCGGGTACCTTTGTCTTAAACAAGTAATGCAGAGCAGGTTGTAGTCAAAATTGTTAAGTGTCTCAAGGCAAGATAAGCATATTCCTGGAAACTACAAATGGGCCAGGAATATGACAGGGGTCTTTATGTTTCTCAGATTAATTAACTCCCTAGACAGGATGCGGAACAAATGCGCACAATTATATCCTCTAGCTGCCTTCCACTTTAATAACATCTCTGTTAAACAAATTAAACTCTTATTCTTAAAACTAAATTCTTCTGTTATCATGTTTAGCAATCTACATTCCACTTTCCTTAGGCTTTCAACTGAAAAAAAAATGCAAAACCACTCAGAAACATTTTTAGTTTATCACTCATAACTGGCACAGTTCCATCATCATCCAAACATTCTATTAATATTCGACTACCGAAAGACTTCTGTCCTACTGAACTTAGAGTTCGGGCATATCTCTAACTTGTGTCCTGCTGCAAAACATTTTGAAACATTAATTTGTACGTAATTAAGTATGGCTGCTTTTGTGACCAGCACCATGGCTTTAGAAACTCCTGTAGCACCACTATAGTTCTAATTAATACCACTGACACAATCTACAGCAATATGAAGGAAAGACTTCTCTGTCCTTGTGTTTCCATTGATATAACTAGAGCCTTTGAGACCATTAACCATCCTCCTTCAAAAGCTCCGAAAAATAATTTTGGTGATAAAATAATTCTCTGGTTCTAAAACTACCTAAAGGACATAACCTTTGAAATTTATGTCAATAACTCATTCTTGGATAGTGAGAAGATTAACACCAAAGTTCCTCAAAGCCCCTTGCTGGCTCCCCTACTCCACTTCTTTTTCATCAATGATATTGCATTAGGCTTACCTGGCCTTAGCTTTATAGTGTATACAGATGATATGATAGGCTGCAGTAGAACTCCTCACACCCTTCAATCTAAGCTTCAGACAGGCTTCTCACAATTGTCTACTTGGCTTTGTAACAAAAAAACTCATTTGAAATCAAAGAAAAGCAATGTAATGCTTTTCTCTACCCCACAGAAACTTGCTACCTGTCCACGTCTAATTACCAGACAGTAAAGGAATTTGAATTCTAAATGCTATGCAGCAGAAGTGACTTGGCCTTACCCTAAGTCCATCCCTTAACCTTTCACACTGGCAATCTCATCACTAAAGAGTTATCCAGTAACCTCCTATCATGTACTGCATCTGCAGCTGTAGCCAAAAATGTTGTAATTCCAAAATTAGAATACAGCCCATCACTGCTTTCCATCCACTCATCCCACAAACTGCAAACTGCAGAAAACGTGTACACTAAGTATGCATCATTGTGACCTATTGAATGGTTGCAACTGGTTACCCATTACACATATAGCTACTTTACTCCTTTGCACTTTGATATTTAAAATCTGTCATCTAGGTTAGTGACCCCTGTAAAAAGATTACTTCCAACTAAAGAGCTAAACTACTTACTAAGAAGCAGTCAGAATGATTGGCTCCTACTAAGAAGACTTAAATTCAAAACTTTAATAGGCGAAAGAACTTTCTCCAGATCATAGAAGGTTACTAGGCTATCAACCTGGAGGTCATTTCAAGCCTAGCCATTTCATCCCAAAGTAATACTATAAATACTCTAGCCAATACCCAGGATTGTATTCATCAATGGCTGCCCATGTTCAGAAAGATTGTGGCCCTACTCCGGTAAAAAATTACAATGCCCCATCCACTCATCCAGGTTCCTTTTGAGCAGTGTCATAGAGGTGCTCTGCTTCACATGAATTGGCAGCCTATTCAAAGATGTGGTAGTCACTGGGAGACAAATCTGTCCCTCCAGCATGTCCTGCTCAACTTGCAAGCCATATTTAGGTCCCTGGAATGAGTAGCTCTAATCCTGTTTGATTTAAGGATGTGCACCAAATTCATTAGATTTGTGTCAAAGATTCCTCTGTAAGCCAGGCACAAATCTCCCCTAAGAAGTCTATACAGTACTGAGTATAGTGACAGGCACTTCAGTCGGTCTATATAAGGCACATTCTGGAGTCCCTTGATCCTCTTAGTCAGAAACCTCTGAGGTCTCTCCAATTGCTGCAGGTTCTTTGTATATAAGGGGTGTTATACTCAATTATGGGTCTGATTAGTGATGAGTATAGAGGACTTATAACCTCCTTTGCTCCAGAGGTAATGCTTTTGTTAATCAAGTCTGCTATATAGAAAGCCTTCCTTACTACAGTAGACACATGGTGGTCAAAGTTAAGGTCACAGTCGACTTATGATCCCAGATCTCTTACCACTTCAGATGTACATAGGGTATTGTTGTTAATTTGATAGCATGAAGGGACATTGTTTTTACCAAAGAGAATGATGATGCATTTCTTTGCATTCATTTTGAGACCGTGACTAAAACACCAGTCGTTGGTCTATGTAAGACCCTCCTGAAGTATACTGACATAATTTGGGGATTCAGTAATTGCACCCAGTTTGCAGTCATCTGCAAACTTGATAAGCCACAGCCCCTCAGTTTTGGCCTGAATTGAGAAGTATACATGCTAGTGACAGGTCTGCTGGCTGATGTAGAGTCAGTCACCCACTTTGATAGTGTGCGACTGATTTTTGAGCCATTTGGTAACTTCTCTTAAAACAAAAGGGTTTACATTCAATTTGCTAAGTGTATCGGTAATGCCTGAGTGTGGGATTGTGTCAAAGAGATTTGTCAAGTCCAGGTATGCTGTGGGCACAGATTTTCCCTTGTCAATGGCCCTTGTCACATTTTTGAAGAAATCCACCAGGTTTAATAGGCAGGATCTGCCCTGGACAAAGCCGAATTGGGTTGGATCCAGAGTTTGGAGGTCACCTATGTCTTTATTTATGAGGTCCATGATGATATGTTCCATGGCTTTACAGATGAGACTGGCCAGGCTTATGGACATGTAATTACCTGGGTCTGTTGCTAAGCCATCTTTGTGGAGGGGAATAACTGTTGCTTTTCTTCATTCTGCAGGAACAAAGCCAATGGTTAGACTGTGATTGAATAGGGTACTTAATGGCGATGCTAGTTCATGTTTTATATTGTTTTGAAGACAGCCTGGGATCCCATCTGGTCCCATAGAGGCTGTGCTTTTTTGCCTCAGACAAGGCTTTAATGACCTGCCCTTCAGATGATGCTAGCTCATGTTTTAGATTGTTTTGAAGACAGCCTGGGATCCCATCTGGTCCCATAGAGGCTGTGTTTTTTTTGCCTTAGACAAGGCTTTAATGACCTGCTCTTCAGATATGTAGGGTAGTGGTTGGGGCAAGGTTTGTGATAGGTTTGGAGGGGATAAGGGAGTGAAATTATCACCAAATCTGTTCACTAGCAGATTTGCTATCTCTGTGAGATCAGTGTATGTGATACCGTTAATCACTAGTTCAGCACATGCTTGGGTCCTACCTTTTAAGCCATGTAAGTAGCTGTAAAAGGCCTTATGATTATCCTTTGCTGTGGTTGTTAAGTTTTTTTCAAAGTTACACTTAGAGGATTTGACATGTTGTCTTACTTGCGTCTTGAGCCTGAGGAGGGTGCTTTTCCATTGTTATGGCCTCGTCTTAGTTTTCTTAGATGGCAACTTTTTGCATTTGCTGTAAATTTTTGTAAAATTTGTTTATGCTGGATATCCACTAGAGCAGCCTTTTTTTTTTTTACTTGGGACTCTGTCTCTGATTCTCTCTGCAACAGCTGAGTCTGTAAACTTATATAAGTGATTGTACAGTGCTTTAGTGTAGTTATCACTTCTAGCTGGGGATGGAGCTGGGAATGCATTTATACCTTCTCCTAGGAGGGTATAGTTTGCTTTGATGAAGTTTTTTAGTCTGACATTGACCTTTGTAAGTTTTGGTGTTAGTGCCAGTTCAAAGGCGACTGATTTGTGGTCAGATTTAACTAATGAGGGTCAGACAGTTGCAGTGGTACATTTGTTTGTCATGTTAGTGAGGACCAGATCTAGTATGTTTGTTCCTCTTGTTGGGTTTTGAACAATTTGTTCCAGGGCATTTGAGTTAACATAGTTCAGGAACTTTAGTACTAGTGAATTTGGGCTAGAGTAGGTTTCCCAGTTGATGGTGGGAAATTGAAATCCCCCATGACCAGAGTATTTGGCAATATTTGGTTTGACTCTAGTTTGGTCAAGTAGGCCTTGTGTGCATCATGATCCATGGAGGGGATCTATAACTAGCTATGACTTGAATGGGGGTCTTACCCACAGTAATCTGAACTTGGAGTAATTCCATGGAGTTGTCCAATCTAACTAGTCGGGAGTTGAATTCTCTAATATAGCTAGAAACACTCCCTCCTCTGGTTTTTATATATTCAGGACCTGCACAACAGAACCATCTCCCAACTGATATTTTAAATAACAGAAATGCAAAGCATTATTAAGTGAATACTTACACAATGAAGTGAAATACACCTACTTTCATGATGCCAGCTAAAAGATTATGTATTCATACATCTTGGACATTAATTCAATGTACACTTATTAATCTCTCATCAGCTTAGAATACTCCTCGACTATGTGTAAATATGTATACACTGCTTTTATTATTTCAAAACTGTAAATGCTTTGCTCTTTATTACACATTATTTTTCCCATAGTATAACAGAGTCATACAATAATTTCTTGTACTACCTTAGTGTTTACTCTACACTTCTAGTGCTAACAACATCTGGCTCTAATTTCCAACTTTGTTGTGTTAGAAGTACCTGAGTTGTGACTAAAAAGGGTCTGTAGATCTGCTCACTAACCTGATTAACAAATTGCAAAGAAAGAAAGAGCTGCAATCAGCCTTATCTAGAGTATATTTTTAGTCTGACATCCATTTTTAGTGATAAACTCAGCTTCCAGTTTGCTGGATGTCATCCCTCTCTACTGTACAGATTTTTACCTCATATTTTTAGTCTGTTTCTCATAAAATTTGTGATCTTCTGGCAAATCATTGAGGACGGAAATAACTAAATTATGATAGACATTTTAGTTTTAGACTTCATTGCCTTCAGAAAATACATGATAATACCAAACCTGTTATTCTAGTAATTTAGTAACTTTCTAAGTTTGTAAAAACAATATTAAAAAAAAAATGGTCTTGGTTCCCATATTAATGTTGGCTTTGTACAGATTTCTTGTCCAAGAGGTTGATAGGTATGCTGGTGATTCTCTTTTCTTTTTGTTAATTTTATTATTATTATTCTGTTTGTTAAATTTAATTTTACAGGGGTTATATATGTGAAGGAAGTCGAGATATAAGCATGTATTTTCTGTGTGCATAGGTTCATACTAAGCTAACTGCCCTTGCGAGCCATTTTAAGCCTAGCCAATTATCCCTTGGGAGACTCAAACCCTGCACCTTGTGTTTGTAAGGCAAACACTTTAACCATTAGGCCACCATCGCAGTGTTATTTTTTGTTGCTGTGAATGACACTGAGTTGCAATCACATATTATATAGTTAGAATATTGAGGAAAGGCTGTTGATGCATACAAAGTGGTGATAAACGTGCAAACATCTATATTCTGAACTACATAAACCTTTCATCACACCACTTCATCTGTGTGCATTGTTATTACATGACAAATCTGTTTGTGGAATAACACTTGGACCTACACCTACAGTCATATATCATGGTACTGCTTACACCTACAATCATATAACATGGCACCTACAGTCATATAGCATGATACTGCTTACACCTACAGTCATATATCATTGTATCTAAAGTCATACATCATGGTACTGGTTACACCTACAGTCGTATATCATGGTACTTACAGTTATATATCATGGTAATGCTTACGCCTACGTTCATATATCATGGTAATGCTGACACCTACAGCCATATATCATGGTACTTACAATCATATATCACGGTACTGCTTACATCTACAGTCACATATCATGGTACTTACAATCCTATATCATGGTACCGGTTACACCTACAGTCATATATCATGGTAATTACAGTTATATATCATGGTAATGCTTACACCTACAGTCATATATCATGGTAATGCTGACACCTACAGCCATATATCATGGTACTTACAATCATATATCATGGTACCTACAGTCATATAACATGGCACGGCTTCACAGTCTGGCTTTTGCTAAGGCTAATTTCTCTTGTGTTGACCAGGCCATGTGCATAATATCAACAGCCCACTTCCTATCCTGCCTGGTGGTGCTCATCTGCTACCTAACTTTTGTGATGGGTGGGGTTCCCAGTAGGCATTCATGTCTCCTGCTGTAAAATGTAACCACAAACCACAACCACCCAAGCTGCTACTGCTACTCCGCCTAACATGACTGCAGTCTTTAGTCCTTTGGTTTGTGGTTCTTCAGCCATTGGTCAAAAAACATATGAACTGACTGTTGTACTGACACAGATTAGTGTCAGCAGCCTTAAAATAAACATCAAATCACAAAATGGCTGTTCCATTAGTCTGTGCACTTTCATAGAGGAAACTGAAGGAATCTGCCAGGTTATCTGTAAATAGTATCTTTTCATCAACAAACAGACCAGATTGTAGCAGGGATGTTTTATTTTTTTTTTTTCAGATAAATAAACATCTTTAAACACTTTCTGACAAAAGAGTCAAACAATGTCACTCTTTGATACTTGCATTCAGTGGTTTAATATAACATGAATGTCTGCTCAAAATGCTAAACACGTGTAAAGTTAAAACCCTCAAGGGAATAATTGGGAAAGTACTAAAGTTAAACTATGAGAAGAGATCTGTACATCCTGTACAGATCTGTCTGTATCCTAGTTTTCTTAAGCAAATCATTTAATGACATTAAAGAAGCTGAACTCTATCTCTTCAAAAATGGTAATTGGGAAATATAGTAAAGTTAGCCATTTAATGATTCTGTCTTGAAAACACAGTGAAAATAAATGTGCATGGTAACGCACCTAAAAAACATCATGCAGCATTCTGAACAGTAAGTGTAAAAACTTAAACTCTGGAAACACAATCAGGCCTAAGATTTCCAGTCAATAACTCAATATAAAATACAGGTCAGAGCAGTAAAGAGTAGGACCAACCGAGGTGAATTCAGTGATTCAGGAGGCAAGGAAATGTAGCAGAATAAACCAGTAGTATGTAGCCTTTCGTATATCAATGGCAGTGTTTATTGGGAATATTCTGTGGTTTGAGAATGTTAGCAGATATATAGCCCACCTGAGAAAATACAACAGAGTAACAAAAATTGCTCATGTTAGTGGGGCAATTGTTTATTTTTATATTTTGTCAGTCATTTTATCCCACTAGTCATGGGAGAAAAGTTTAATATTGTGATAACATTGTGCATGTAACCTAAGTGGAATCCCATAACACACTTCAGTGAATGAATGTTCATACCAGTGACAAGTAAGGAGAAACACGTTAACAAACTGAATGCCAAGTTTCTCAGGGCAAAATAACAATATTTTTGCAACCCCTAGCTGGGTTTATGATGAGTCTTTACATTTTCAAATAAACCAGCACCTTGTGAGGAAGTCAAAAGTGGAAAATAGAATGTGGGTGATTACATAAAGATTTGAAGCCATGATTTACAGAAAAGGTGGCAAAACCCAGTCATACGTTTGTGTAGGGGATGAGTTAACCTGGAATAAAATGATGGACTACTAGATATCTGGCTTACAGAAATTGGGTGAAAATTGTGTTTTATTTATTTCACTTCATAACATGGTACCTTAAATGATACAATTTATCATTTTTAGTTAGGTCAGCAGTACAGTAAGCATATAACAGTACAGAACATTGCCTGGCACAGGGTGTCAAGCCTCAAAAAAGAGATTATATGGGCTTTAGCTAGAATGAACAGACTTCAGTCCATTTCTTTTTTTTTTTTCTTCAATATCTTTGTTTCTGATTTCTGCTCTGATGTATAGGAATTTGAAGGTCACCAGCTGGTCCTCAGATCAAGTAAAATAAAGGCAGGATAAGCACAAGGCCTGGCACATTGATTCATCCAGAAAGCCAGAACCTGAACCAATTCATCTGTCCTGCTGTTCTTAGGGTTGCCACCTTTTCAAATGGCCAAAGTGGGACATTTTCGGTACAAACATCAGATTTTACAGTCCGACACATACCCACAGTCAGTACAAAGGATAGAACTTAACTTTTTTTGCCTAAATAAAAGGTTATTCTTGTAGCATTTTAGTTGCTTATTCTGTTTCTTATAACATTTAGGTATTTTAAATACAGAATAACTGTTTTATGCAACTATTACATAAAATAGAGGAAATAATTTTGTCCTAAAATCTCAGGACATTTGCCATGTTTAATATTTTTTGTCAGGACACAACTGCCCAAAGAGGGACTGTCCCTCACAAAGTGGGACAGGTGGTAACCCTAGCTGTTCTATCAAATGCAGCTGTAAGAAAATCATTTTCTTACAAACTCTAGGTAGTGTCACTAGTTACATTATTGTCATCATGAGGCCCATGTCCATCAGAGAAGTCTGAGTGCACATCTGCAGCAGATGAGTATCCAGATGGTATTGTTTGTCACAAGTGTGACTCAGTCTATTGAAACCTAAACACTCTCTCTCACACACACTAAATATCAAGCATTCTCACCTCAAGGAATGGATAAAAAATGTGTCATAAATTCACAGCAGCAAGAAAAATGTTACAATAATATTACATCAATACCACAGAAACAGCATGAGGTAAAAGATTGTTTATCTGTGTATTTGAGTTTCTTTAAATGCCTTCTGTAGTCATGCATACACTGTATCCTTTGGCTACATACCAGACAGGAACTATCAGGCAGTTGCCAATTACTTGCAGAACAGAAAAAGGAATGCAGCAAATAAACATGTGAAGATACTGCCCTGGATGAGTTGGGTGTCAGTTACTGAGGCTTTGCAGAAGGTTAGCATCTGATCTCATTACTGGCAGGGGGTATCCTCTGAACTTAGTGTTGTATAAATTTAGGAAAACAGGAGCAGATGTTTCATGGTGGATGGGTGTTCTTCCTTGATGATGTCAGGGCTAATTTGGAAAGAAATCCCAGAGTCTTCTTATTTGAGCAGTTCCACTCATGAGGCACAAGAACTTTAGCCAGCCGTCTGGGTTCTCTTTCATCTCACAGTGCTACTCAGGCATTGCGTGTGAACTTGGAACTCCCTTCACAGCAATGGGCTAGCAAAACTAGTGTGTGTCAAACAAACGAAATAAGGAGGCTTCACAAAAACACTTTCATTGTTTGGAATGCACGTTACATAATTGCACATAATATTAAGCCAATTTTATTTCAAAATATACTTCTCCCTTTGATGTTTAACTCAGGCCTTCTTGTCATCACGCTGAGCACAGTGATAACAAGAAAGGTGAAAGTAAATCTTTCACAGTTGTCATATTCAGCAGTGATGATATTTAATAGTTCAGATTTGGCTATCATTTCACTGATAGGTTAAGGGTGCTTTTGCTAAGATGATGTTTACCAAATTTATAAACTTATAAATGCTCTTGATAAATCCAAGATGTATTACAACTCATAATTTTAATGTTTTATTTCTCTATTGATGGTTTTAATTATTAATATTGCTTAGAAAATGGGCGTATAAGCCAATGATATTGGTCATTCAACATTTCACAGAACTGAATTAATGTACAGGGAGAGTCACTAAAAATGTGTGTGTCATCTTAGGCCATGAAATCAATGTGCTAGCAGAAGAAAAATTGGTTTCTTACTGAGCACATGGGTATCCAATACATATAGTTAAAAACACATCAATTAAGAAGTCGAATCAAACTAGTATCAATCTTTGATAAAAAAACACTACAGAGCAGGTGACAAATTAAAAACCATGGTGCCAAGCGTGCAGCTTTAATTAGCCAATGTGTGAGTGTGACCAGTGGCTTTAAACAGAGCACAGACACAGAAAAGGAGCATGCTGGTTAATGTTACTCTGTTAAACTGTTTGACAGCAGACATCACAATAGCTATGCCAGTGAAATACAAAGTTCATTCAGAAAGTTAAAAGCTTCTCCAGGAGCAGTTGGCTTACACTACTGCACAAACCAGATAGTAAACCAAATACTTTTATAGAAACTTTCAGTCAGTCTACACAACTACTCACACTGAAAAAAAAGCAGACAGCTTCTACAAAGTTTAAAGTGCACATTTCACTGAGCACATCAGGGTCTGTGCAGTACTGTACATCAAGTGCTTCTATAGAAATTTTCTAAAAAAAGTTTACATTTCAGTAGGCATATAGCAGAAACAAGTTTTATTCAACTGACTTTACAAAGTGGTATCAAACACTTTACTGACTTATTTCAAAGCCTACATAACCTGAACCATTTACAGAAAACAGTGTACAACATGTAATACCAAACCTTTTGTGTAACCAGTATAGCCTGATTTTTTTCAACACTGCTTCTCTTTCAGCACTGCCTTAATTGCTATGAAACATGGCTTTCCATTTTGTTATGAATGATCTTCTTCTTTCGGCTTTTCCCGGTTAGGGGTTGCCACAGCGGATCATCTGTCCGCTCATGATTTGCAGTGGAGTTTTACAGTGTCGAGTTGCCAGCCCGGCACCTAACCTTCCACGGAAGGCACACACACGCATGCCATCCAATCCATCTACACTTAATTGAATTCATTAATCATGATTATTCTGTTTTCTTATTTCTTAGTGGTAATGGTGAGGGTTAGGATTCAAGAAAAACTGCTACAGCTAAATGAGGTAGTTTAATAGAACACAAAACATGTGATTCAGTGACATGATTATGTGCACTGAGAAAGACCTCATTATTGCTTAATTTGCATGTCTCAGAATCGCATGTAATTACCGCCAGTGATAAACGGCACTTTTTTTGTGGTAATTACAACTGACGGCCCATGCATTGTGTTGGCTCAGGTACCCCAAGTCATTTACTCTCCCATATACATGCAGGCATTTACACACACACACACACACACACACACACACACACACACACACACACACACACACACATACATAGTCATTTAGCATGACACTCTCTTACTCGACTGCATTCATGGACCCCCCCCCCCACATACACACCTTTCAACTGTCCCTAATTTTTAAGAATGTCCCTGATGTTGCCACTTATTTGCACTCTGTCCCTCATAAATCAAGGCCAGACATTATAGTTTTATACTTCGTATTGTTCACAAAATGCTTCATGATATAGAACCTATTTTATTAATTTAAGTGAGTAACAGCTATATTTAATAAGTTACACTTGTGTTGGCTAATGTCAGCCCCCCCCCCCTCCAGTCTTGTTCTGGAAGTCATGAGTGAGAGCACTGACATGCTCAATCACACTAATGGATACACTTGCCCATTCACCCATACACACACATCTACCCCTACTCTACTGTTCCCCTAACTAACCCCCCTACACAGATAGACACTCACCACTACATCTCTGCTAAATTCCCCAATACTTATCTGTAAAGTGGTCTCTCCCATTACAAGTAATGGGGGGAACA
Source organism: Protopterus annectens (assembly GCF_019279795.1). Classification (NCBI taxonomy): domain Eukaryota; kingdom Metazoa; phylum Chordata; order Ceratodontiformes; family Protopteridae; genus Protopterus; species Protopterus annectens. The sequence continues at coordinate 1,077,231,663 of NC_056739.1, forward strand.
TAGCATTTTGTCCATATTAATGAACATGGTTTTAATGTACGCACTTGAGTGATTCTCTGAATCGCTCAGGTGTGTAAATTCCTTCCTGCAGGTACTTCTGCAGTAGAGCACATGACTAATTAGTATAGATCATTTCCCTGGAATGCCTCATTAGCATTTAGTATGGGCATGGAGATAACCTACCTCAGTGATTCTAACAACTGCATAGGATCACTGCAGTAGACCTGTTTATGAATCAGAAGGGCATCTGCCAGTGATTTGCCTTCCATGTTGGGGCTTACTGCTGGTAGTTGCTCTTTTCTAAGTGTAGTAATGCCCTTCTGCAAGGTGGATGTTACTGGAAAATGGACCTTCCAAGATTGGATTTTTTTTCTTCCTATAGCAGTGTGCACCACAATTACCCCTAGGTAGACAGGTATTTCTCTATACTGCCCACCTAGTTTGGAATAATTGCTTGTATATTTTACCATGAGAGTATAAAAAACAATGAATGAAAAAAAATGTGATTTAAATATTTTTAACCTGGAGTTTCAGGAGCTGAAGTACTGTGGACTGGGTCTCTGAAACTTCAGAGACAAACAGAAATATATTCCAGACCCATGTTTGTGCAGTCAGCTAACACAATCCTAAGCGCTTTACTCTGTAAAAGCCCATTAACAGCAGTTACATTTCATTATAAACATTAGCAAAACCAGACATAAATGATCATGTCTATTACAAAGGGAAAGTTTCCATCTGTAACCAACTAAAGAAGAGGGATAGCATCTAGCTTATAGAAGGGCTGTGTGCTCATCAGCAAACAGAAATGAGCAAGGAATTACACTTCCTCAGAGAAACTGTGAATAACCACATGGATTTATTTAGATTCAGTTCCATCTTATAGTGATGAAGTCAGAAGTACAAACTGGCTAGTGGAGGAGATCATAAGGATGTGAAGCAATATTTTACATAAAGTATGTTGTACTAGGCAGGCATTTTATTTATTTATTGACATTTGATTAACAGGAAAGTCCGACTGGGTAGAAGTCCATTTTCAGTGGAGGACCAGGGAGAAAACCTCCACGTTATTACAAAACATTTTAAGAATGATAATTTTACAATATTCAAAAATAAAACAAAACCACCTGCAGTTTAAATAATTATACCAAATTAGACATAATATAAAAGCATTGGTTATAGTATATGACAATCATTTAATATTTAGAAAAAAATTAGTTTGTATAGAAATTAAAGGTAAGTTAGTCTCATATGAATAGGAATTGTAATATGAAGTGAGGGGAAAAACAGGCTTACAAAATATTTAGAGAGAGTCAGGGAAGAGAATTAGATAGCAGTAAGAAAGTAAGTGAAGAAGGGAGAGTAAGGAGCTACAAGGAATGAAAGGGTACTTGTTCACATTTAGGGATATAGTTTATCCTAGTTTTGAGCAAGAATGGAGTCATATTTTAGCTAGAAAGTCATTCAGAGTGGTTTTGAAAGATGGGAGGGAAGGTATAGACCTGACAGATACAGGTACTTAGTTCCAGGGCATAGCAACCTTGTACGAGTATAGACAGTGCCCAGCAGATTTGCTAGGTTTGTAGACAGACAGCAGTTATTGGTCACTGGATTAAAATGACCGACTGGGAAAATAGTTGTGTAGAATATTTCTTAGTGCTGAGCAGGCAGATGGATGCTGGGTAATTTTAAAGGTGGTAAGAAATTGTGTCTATGTAAGTTGATGTGGCAGTTCTAACCAATTTAGGCTATACAGTGCTGGGTTCTGAAAGGGGTATGTGCTACAAATTTAGCAACTCTGTTGTAGCAGTGTTCAAGTTTTAATTTTTGGGAAGCCTGGAGGTTAGTAAGGATGAGACCCCCATAAAGAAGAGCAGGAAGGAGATAAGTAGTGGCAAGTGCAGTTTTAGTTGTGTCAGTGAGAGTTTTTCACTCTGTAAAGCATCCCTAGCTTTTGATGAGTTTTTCTTATGCAATTTTGTATATGCAAGTCGAATGTAAGATTATCATCCACTATCACCCTCTAATAATTTGCTATGAGAGGTGACTTCAGTGATCGTATTATCAAGAGTGGGATTTGGATAAAAAGTAGTAGTTTGGTCTTTTTTGGGTTGAGCATGAGTTGTAAGTAACGGAGCCATGTTTCAGTGGCTGTTAAAGCTTTCTGGGTAATTTTTGGAGGTGTACCATGTTGTCAGATGTGCAAAGGAGAGTGGAATTATCTGTGTATTGTATTAGGGTAGCCTTTGTGTGGAAGTATAGAAGGTATTGGTGAAAATATTAAAGACAGGGGGACCAAGGGTGACTGGGAGGTAAGGAGAAAGCGTGGAGTGCCCTTTTACTGACTGATACCTATTGGACAGGTAGTTTTTGAACCACAGAAGGGTGGGCTGAGAGAGACCTAGTGAAGGCAATTGAAGTAGATGTTTGCTGTGACAAACTGTGTTGAAGGCTTTAGACAAGTGTAGAAATAAGGAGGAGGCTAGTTTGCTGTTATCTCTAGATTTATTGACAGTATCTATATAAGTTAGAAGGGCAGTGTTAGTACTATGGAAGGCCTGAAGCCATGTTGTGTTGGTACTGGAGTTCTTTGTAAAGGAGATAGTCTAGCAATTGTTTTTGAATACATTTTTCAAGTATTTTTGCGAGGGGAGATAAGATTGATATAGATCTAAAGTTATTAATGTCTGTTTAATTTCCTCATTTGTGCAGAGGGATAATGTGTGACTTTTTCCAGAGAGAGGAAATGTGGGATTCCTGAACTGACCTATTTATAAGGATTGAAACAGGATAGGCAATGCTACTGGGTGCTATTTTTAGGTACTCACTTGGAAGGTCATCGGCTGAAGAATAGCACTTTTTAAGATTGTTTGAGTAGTTTTATATGGGATGTGGGCACAGGGTTGAAGGTGAAAGTGGATGTGATAATATATGGTTGTTGGTCAGTGTTGGGATTATATGTTGAGGAGTCCTTGGTTACAGATGCTGTGCTATCTATAAAAAAAGAGTTGAACTGTATTGTAGTTTTGAGTGATGAGTTATCGGGAGAGGGGTTTGGGTTGAATTCTTGGCAGGTATGTAAGATTTCTTTAACGGATGTCCACAGTTTTTTATGGTTGTGTTTAGTATTCTAAAAGTTATTATAGTATAGCTTTTTTGTCTTCATTTATTATTTTTATTACTATTTTAATACAATTGTGAAGCATTCTGAAGTTTTAAAGATACTGAGGTGTTTTATATTTTTGAGTCTTTCCCTGCTTTTTCTGTATCCTGCATTAGTATCGTGCTCTTTTTGGATAGTCACATTGCATTATTGGTTTCCAGTCTCTTCCTTCTTGGAAGTGCAAGGCTGTTTGGGATATTTAGAAAAGTTGTACTGAATTCAGTTACCGCATTGTCTAAGAGGAGGATTTTTAAGAACTTCCAGTTAATAGATGATAGTGTAGCAATGAACATTTCTGGGTTAAACTTGGAAAGGTTATGTGCTGTTTTATAAACATGCTGTGTAACTGGATGCATGGGATATGTAGTCATATAGACTGGGAGATGATCACTGAGAGAGTCTGACATTCTACCTGTGATGGAGTACTTGCTAGGGTCTGATGCTAGGATCCAGTCTAATAATTTGATGTCTTGCTATAATGTGTGGGGCTGTTAATCAGTTGTGTGAAACCGTATAAGTTCATGCTAGATGTGGTGTTTTTTTTTTTTTGTTAAAACATGTAGCTTAGGCGTCTATCCCAGGGAATGTCATTGTACCTGTGATTAAGTATTTGCTAGGGTCTGATGCTAGGATCCAGTCTAATAATTTGATGTCTTGCTATAATGTGTAGAGCTGTTAATCAGTTGTGTGATACCGTATAAGTTCATGCTAGATGTGGTGTTTTTTTTTTTTGTTAAAATATGTAGCTTAGGCGTCTATCCCAGGGAATATCACTGACAGTTTTATCTTCCTTCTCTGACAAGGACTTTACAACTAATCCCTGGGGAAAAGGGACAAATTTATGTGAGCCATCTAATCATCAAGACTTAACATGAAGGAGCATAAGGTGTTTACAATATTAAGATGCAAAGGGAGCTTGTTGCAAAGATAGGAAATCATTTGTGCAATGAATCCATCCTTCCACAAAGTCCTGTTTATAATACATAAGTTGAGAGTTTTGGAATAAGTGTTTATTTCACTACCAGTGTTTCTGAGGTGGAGTATAGCTAGTAAAACAATTTATAGCTCAAAAGGCAAGCAAGATCTCTATATAGTAGTCAGTTTGAAACAGACAAAAGTAAAAAAAAAAAATGTTTTAACCTCTTGATGCTCAAAGGACAATTCATTGCTGACAGAAGTGCCTAGATCTCTTACAACTGTCTTGACCTTAAGCAATGTTGCATTTCTGAGAAAATCAGTGTGAAACACTTGTTTTCAAGATGTGACTATACTACATTTTTTTAAATTAATGTAAAGTAATGGTCAAGCACTAGGTGCAGAGTCTACCTAGTCCTTCTTGGAAGACATAAAGGTCTATGGGGGTAGCCAGGAATGGCACACAGTTTGGAATCATCCATGCATTTTGTCAACCACAAACCTTGGACATCTGTTTTCACATCAGATAAGTATATGCCAAAGAGAAGGGGCCAAGCACAGGACAGCCCTGAATTCTACTAGTGACTTATATATTATATAAGAAGGTATAATCCTTTGTATGTGAGCAGAGAGCTAATTAACAATCCATTGAGTAATATAAGGGTTAATATTTAAGCTGATCAGCAATCAGACATAATGCCTTAGCAAATTCAAGGTAGCCGGCATGGGCAGAATGACCCCAGCCAAATCAATGTCATTAGTGATGCCAGGAAAAAACTCATCCAAATTCAGCAAACAAGACCTACTCTTTACAAAACCATACTGATTAAGATCCAGCATTTGTAAGTAACCAGTTTTGCTGTAAATGAAATTGACTGACAATATTAGTAAGGCTAATGGGACAACACTTTCAGTTTACAAAACCACCTTTATATAGACACACCACAATTGCTGTTCTCCAAAGCTCAGGCATGTACCCTGTAGACAAGTTGCGATTAAAAAGTATAATAAGGCAACCTGTTATACTGCCTTGAATATACCTCTCAACCTTTCAGTGCAAGAAATCTAGACATAGCCAAAATAATGGGGGACAAAGGCCCAAACATAGGGACAGATTTCAAATTTTGCTCTTATAAACTTAAAATGTTGCTAGAATAGGAGGTACTGCATTAATATTTATTTCCTGAAGGATCCAAAGTCTGATATTCAAATGTCTGCCATTATTTAGTGGCTTCAATCCTCGATGATTTTGCAGAAGACCATAAATTTCATAAGGAACAGACCAAAAATGTCAGGCAAAAAACTGAACATTCTGCAAAAATGTGTTTAGTTTGGATGGTAATTTCTAGGATGTGATCCATAGTGATACTGGGAGCATCAGGGTTCAAAGGTTCAAGGGATAGTGCAATGTGGTATCTTGTTTATTTCCTGAACTCATGACAAGTCATCCTATGCAGGATTTATATTTTCTCACTGCACCTGTGGAGATTTTCTTGGGGTACTTTTAGTTCCTGTTACCTCTTAAAAAAAAAAAAATGTCACCTGGATGACTACTCTAAACTGCAGAAATACATTAGGATTATCCTTACCTTTGTGGCTGAGACAACGTGGTTCACTTATCTGATTAACAATTAATACATTAAAAAAATGAGTTTGAGAAAGACTGGGTAAGTCCTAAAGTAATATCTGCAGTCTTTTGAGATTAATTTGTTTCTGTTTTGATGAGTGATAGGTGTCTCTGGATAGTCTTAGACTAGGTAAAAGAAAGATAGAAATAGGACAAGATCCTTCAGCAGTGTCTTGCAGAATGTCTGAACCAAATAATTTCTTTTGTATGACAGTGTGGATTGGGGAATAAAATGACTTCTGCCGCTTACAGGATTATGGGGCCACCACTGAGAAGGTTAGGAGTCACAGTTTATTTTTCTGCTGAGCTACCTATATCAAGCAAGAAAGCATGTCTATAACAATCTTTAGATGGTTAACAACTTGATGTGGTAGCATCCTTTGGCAGCGACATAATAAATATACATATCAATATTCGCAGACATTGCTCCTGGAAATATCTTAAAAGATTCATTCCATTCATGCCATTATGAAGCTGTTTACCTCATTGTTTTAGTCATCCTTATCTGTTAGTTTACTTGATGCCAGGCCAGCCTGTTGCACTGCATCTCATCTGCTGAAGAGTTTAAACATGTCTGTTTCACAGTACGGTACTTGATACCAAGAGTTTCATAAGTATTCCGATAACACATAGTTATTAATCACTTCCATGCACTCTTTAGTAGACTTTTATTTTCAACATCCTAACAGATTACCAAAACTATTGGAGTCCAAAGCTGCTGACCCTAAGCAGATGATGGACCAGGGTAGTTGAATGTGAAATATGTGGGTATCCTGCTGTTAACAGAGCCCACAAAGTCTGGAGTTGTGAGTGTATTAATTCCACTTGAGTTTTAGTCATTGAGTACATATTTTTAGTCAAAGACTATAAAATGCCATGCACTCTCTCTCTTTGGATTCTTGGTTGATGCAGTGCATTGGGAACTTTATCATTGTATTTTTTACTGAAAGTTGGCCCTACACTTTCCACTGCTGAAAACAAAAATAATTCCTGAGCTTACATATGATGCTAGAATGCCGACAACTTTGTGTGAAAAAATTGTATATATATATATATATATATATATATATATATATATATATATATATATATATATATAGAGTGTTTGTGTGTGGAATAACTTTAAATAATATGAACAGACAAAACCTCAGAGCGAGTAAGTCCCCCATACCTGTTTTGTCAAAAAAGAACAGATGCTGACTTTAAACACTGTTGACCAAATAAAGTGAACTTGTATATATTTACACATGCATGTATAAATGTACATTAACAAAGTGTTCTGATATCTCTTTCTGATTAAAGTATAGTCTGGTTCTATTAGATTATATTATTTAATGAATAAATTAAAATGGAAATGGTCAAATGCTGGAATATTATATAGTATATGTATTAAAGAGTATATTTATTAAACCTGTATTTGTTTTCTGATAGAATATTATGCAGTACATTTATTAAACCTGTATTTGTTTTCTGTATTAATCAGCCATTCAGTTAGTTCAGATCTTTAGACTATGACATGAATTTGTGTGTGAAATGATGGAAATGCCACATAAGCTTCGCATGCCCAATCAGTGGTAGGCAAAGCCCAAATAAAGGTAGCTCAAACTTCTCTAATTTGTTTTAACTGTAAAATATAAGAACCTTTTATAGTTAGATCTGAATAATATGCCCAAACAACACACCTGGAGCTATTGAAATTTAATATTGGGAATACAGCCTCTAATTATTGGCATGTAATCTCAGAAGTGAATAACTACAATCAAAGAATTATTGTCAGATGGAAATATTATACTGTGTTCACCTATTCAGCTATTATAAACAGAGATGTTGAGTAATTCTTGCAATTATATTAAATACTAACATTAATACAGAAGTAAGTGAATTCTCTTGGGATGCTATTCATTCAATAAAAAAACAAAGATTGATTTCTGTCTGTGTTTCTCTTACAGAATAAAAACTGTAAATATAAAACCATATACTCTATTAATTGGTGGCAGATGTTCTGAGAAAACATTTTTGAAACTGAATGGGAAAATATTCCCAAAGTATGCAGTATACAGCTTTGTGTAATAGATACTTTAGTGTTTTACAAATGTTCTTAACAGCTGTAAAATACTGAAATTCTTACAGTGCAACACATTCTGGAAATAACACTACACATCTTGTGTAAAAAATACAACCCTGTAAGCCCTCTGTTACTCATACTAGTTTGTTTATTGCAAATAGGGAATTTCTCAAAGAGAATGCAAGAAATATCTGAATTGCACTATGCTGAAAAAGAAAGTTTCAATGAACTGTTCATACACAGAGGAACCCCATAAAAAGATAAGCTATCCTGAGATGCTATGACTTCAGAGTTTATTATCTTAAATAATGGAATATGTTCTCCATTTTTCTTCAATTAAGCTAAAGTCTTACTGCAGCTAAAGCAACCTGAATACTTGGTTTTCACTCTGTGGTACAAGGGTGTACACAGATGCAAGTGTGCTAGCTTTGATTTAGAGATCAAGTAACTTACAGTCTGAATTAAAAGCACCCCACTCCACATGGCTAATTCCTCCTGAAATTCCACTGTTACACATTTGCCTTGCTGTAAAATATAGATTGGTAATGCTGCCTGGTGGGCTTTTCTCATTAAAATAGTACATTGCCTTCCTCTCCATTTGCCCTGCTGCCTCCTGTTATCCAATGCCTGATACCAGTATTGCATAAAAATACAAAGTGTTTGGTAATTACTTCAGTGCCATATCCTATTGAATAAAGCAATGTAAACCTTGATGTTATAGAAGTAGTAAGCATATTTGGATTACTAAACCTTCAAATTAATGATGGAGCAGTAGGTTTTGTAATTGTTCATCAAAATGTAACATTCTGAACATGCCAAAGTGTGTGTGCTTTTTTTCCCTCCTATGTTACTGTTTATCACATCAAACATAAACCATCTTGTTCCCTTCAAACAAAAACAAAATTTGCATCACTGCAGTATTCACTGAATGACTTTTCTTCACTATTAATTATTGTGGAATATCTTTTTTTCTGACGTTACAGGATGCCACTAATGAGGCAGAGCGAAGTGCTCTAACTACTAAAAGCAGCTAAGGGAAGTGCAAAGACAATCATTGCAGCATTTACTTTAAATAATATGATTTCTGTCCTTGGTTTTACCTTTGCTCTTCCAGGATTTTCTGTCCTTTGCTTTCTTTAAAGTTAGATATGTTTAAGGGTACATATATTATTAAATTAAACTAAATCTATACAAAGATTCCTCATCGCTAACTATGCTGGAATTGTATACAAAGACCTTCTATTCTGAGAAATAAGAAAGACACGTTTCTCAGGATCAAACTTTGTTAGGTCCCACTTCATTGGTACTCATCCAGAGAAAGTTGTCTTCTTGACAAAAAAATTTATTCAACAAAAAACAGACCACAATGACATCTAGGGGCAGAGACCCCTTACCCAATCCAGGGAAATGTTTCTCCTGAATCTGCTAACTGATGTGATAGATTCTAAAACTGGTTCACCTTCTAGGGTGGGGGAAGACAGTCCTTCCATTACAGTGTTCTCATAGTACTGTGAGACACCCCAGGATGCAACAGCTTGCACACACACACACACACACACACACACACACACACACACACACACACACACACACACACACACACACACACACACACACACACACCAATTGATGAACACAAAGGAATTATATTTTCCACCTTTCTGCCCAAACAAAAGCCTAATCTTCCATCTCTAAGAGAAAGTAGCTTTCAGCTGAGTACTTGTTACTATAAATTCCCTTAACTAAAATCAGAACTTGCTTTGAAGTATATGATTCATAGGTTCATAGGTTCATAGGTTCATACTAGGCTATCTGCCCGAGGGCATTTACAAGCCTAGCCCATAGTTTTGTGGCTTACGCCACCCCTTTAGTTTGGAGAAACTATGCCCATTATTTTGCTGTGCCTCTGTCGAGCAGTGACACTGAGGTAACCCCTGGGGTGTATCTGCGATCTCCCATCCATTGGTCAAGATTCCTCTTGAACAAGGCCAGTGAGGTGCTCTGCCTCACATAAACCGGGATTTTGTTCCACAGCATAGGGAGTCTTTGGGTGATGAATCTATCCCTCCAGCATGTCCTATTAATAACCGTGTCGAGGTTTAAGTCTCCCGCCCTTGTGGCTCTGATGGATCTAGATTTTTTGAGGTGAAGCATATTCATCAAATCTGGGTTTGACATGGCCTTGTATGTCAGGCACAGGTCACCTCTGAGCAAGTGGTCGGAGGTACAGTAATGTAGCCCAACAGCTACAAAACTTCATGGTGTAATTCCTGTCTTTAGATAACCAGCAAGAGTCCATTTAATGAACTGTATGTAGTTATGGTGACCACATATCTGCAATGAGAAAGACAGAAAAGAGCCAAAAATGACTGTGTGCAGACTGCACTGTGAACCATTTAAAACAGACTACATGATGTTAATATGCACTTTTCCTATGAAGAGAGGCAAGAAATATGACAGAAATGTGCCTCAAGCAAGTCTTCATGGTAGTTGAAAATAGTGCCATCATTTAAAATGAGATTCACAACAAGAGGATGGAGTCTGAAGAAATAAGGGAACCAAGTCAGAGGTTGTTATGCAGTACCTTTTATTTCTTTATTTGACAACTGCAGTGCTCACAGGAATATGGGAACATAGGAACAGTATTAGGTAAGTGATCACATAACCCATAAGAGGTTTAATCATATTTGCTTTTATGCAGACACACTTAAATGTTCTTGCTAACGCTTTCAAGTATTTAATAGTACTTGCCTTCTAAACTGAGCATGGCTGTACTTGATAGCCCTGGTGTACATTTGTGTATACCCAACCAGTCATCAATACTAGTCTTTAAGGTAGCCAAAGTAGTACTTTGTTTGATGTTTACTGATAGCTTAGGGCATTCCAAGCCTGTGGAATATGTTCGGAACTTATTTCTGTAGTTAGTTTTGTTATTTGTCAGTGTACATTTCAGCCCCTAATGTGGATGTTTGTAGAGTCACTGGTTTAGTGAAGAAATAATCTTTCAAAAAGAACTGTGCCTTTCATGGTTCAAAAATCAAGAGAGAGTTCATGTACAGGCAGTTGAAAGGCTACAGAATACAAAGAGAAATGTAATAATCCATTGGGATAATTGAATGATTTAAGGCCTTTAATTTTATTGGGTGAAAAATCTTTGGGGCCTTTCTAGTTGAACAATATGCTTTCATATTTACATAACAAAGTAGGCATTGTTTTTCACTTTGGCTCTAGTAAGGGAAGTGTATATTGGTAAGAATTTTTCTTTGTATCACGATGATATTCCCCTGGAAATTAACTAGCCCAAATACAAGGATTTCCCGACTATGGTGGAAACATGGCAACTGAATATGATGGCATCTGTCTGAATAGAAGTATCATTCATAATGTACTATATGACAACAGTTTTTTTTTTCATTTAGCTAGAGCTTGCTTTGGGTACAGCAGATATGTACATATTTTAGCACTTGCTGGAGCTGTTTTGTGTCAACAGATGAGCAGGTACCAGTACCAGGCTTACAGTCCTGAGCAAACTTGATTAGCCACACGTCTTGGATATTGCAAAGGGAAGTAAATATAGTGCGAAGAAATAGCCAGGGAATTGTTATGGCTAGGCTTGTATAGACCCTAGGGTCGATAGCCTAGTACCAACCTATGAACCTATAAATGCCAAAAATAATGCCAAAAGCAGAGAAGTGGAAACAGTTTTTTTTCAGGGGTGACAATTTCCTGTGTTCCCTCACACCCTCTGAACTGGTATATAACAAATTTGTGGTCAAACCAACTTTAATAAAGGAGAAGTCTTACTAAAGAATGGAATCACTACCAGCTCACATTTAATAATCATTCCTATGAATGACTGTGATTGGCATTGTGTTCCTCTGTGTTGTTTTCTTCAGGCAACTGAAGTTCAAGGAATTTCACCTCAATCGCTCGTACAGAAGCCTTAGTAAAACATGTCAAATTCTGCTAACAAATGCAAAGTATCAATTGAAGACATACTGTGTGTTAAATGTAATAAAGGGACTGCATAAGTGAATTTTCTAGAGATGGTAATAGTGTTATACTGTGAAAACTTTTACCAGTGAAAAAGTGAAAAGCATGCAACTAATGATGTTATGTCTATGGAATGTGTTGAAATTCTGTGTAAGAATATTAGGACCAGCCTTTTGTTATGATGCAATAGAAAAGTTTAGTGCAGTGTCTTTATTCATGGCACAAGACTGACAGGAGCTACTAGATTCAGCCAGAATGGTCAAACTTATAAAGTCTACTATATATGTGTAAACAGAAAGCCCTTTCTAAGGAAAAACAACACAGATTAAGTAGTCTGTGTTCATAGAGATAGAAAACAATATCCCATTACTCAATTAAAAACACAAACTGTGTTGTGAAAAGTACTGCACCTTATTGCTGTAGTTACCACTTTATCGCACACTATGAAAACAGGTGAAGTGTCTCCCCACTTTAAAGGAAGAAGATATTTCATTTGATTAGACCACCTTAAAGTGTGAGGAGGGGAACCAGCAAGTGAATAAGCTTACAGGTAAACTTGAACCTAACCTGTCTTAGCTGAAATGTGGTGGGGGGACAGCAACTAAAAGGCACACTAATAAAAGTATATGAACCTGCTGTGGGGATAAATACATATTGGTTATTTTGGACAATGCAATTAAGTACATATTTCCATATGTAAGGCTAGTCCTAAATCTGCAGCTAGTAAGTTAGTAGTAATATTCCCAAGAGAAGTGATACCTAAGGAAATGCTGGGACTCCATTTATGTTTAGAATAATGCACCAGCTCTGCTAGTGCTTTGAGGTCAAGCAACTAAAACCATCAGTGTACCATCCCCAGACAGATGGGTTAGCGGAACATGTTAAGCAGCCATTAAAATCCATGCAGGAGAAAAGTTGTTGAGAAATGGTAATATCTGGGACCAGGTACTATCGGACCTCCTGTTTCCCATTACAGAAATACCATGAGCCTTGAAAGGGTTCAGTCCTTTTGAATTATTATATGACAGGTACCCTCACAGACTGTTAGAGAACTTCTGTTTAAAAGTTTGACAAACATTATACCAGCTTCTGTGATTGACTAAAAGTGGTAATGTCCATCTGGCTCCCTATTGAAATGTCAGCACTCAAAATACAGAGTGATGAAAAGCAAGACTGACAACACAACAGAAAATCTCCTTACAGCCCCTGCACCCCCTAAATTTATATATACCAACTCTAAGATCTCTCTTCCTCATTGAGGCTGTGTTTTTCTGTCAGGGGAAAGGGGGACAGGAAGATGTGATGCATCTCAGTCTCAGAATTAGTATATACTCCTGTTACTCACACATAAGTTATCACTATTTAAAAGATTGCAGTTACACTTCCCTGACTTTCATAGGTTCATAGGTTCATACTAGGCTATCTGCCCTAGGGCATTTATAAGCCTAGCGAGAGTGTGTTTGGCTTTTGCCACCCATTTTAAATTAATTTTGCTATGCCCTTTTTCGAAGTTAGTATACTGTGCCTCTGTCTAACAGTGACACAGAAGTGATACCCGGGGTAAACCTACGATCTCCCATCCACTCATCAAGATTCCTCTTGAAGAGAGTCAATGAGGGACTCTGCCTAACCTGGACTGGGATTTTATTCCAGAGTGAAGGGAGCCTCTGGGTTATGAATCTGTCCCTCCAGCATGTCCTATTTATTTCAGTGCTGAGGTTCAAGTATCTCGAGCGCGTAGCTTGATGGGATTTGGATTTTCTGAGGTGCAGCAATGTCCATTAATTCCCAGTGAACAGTCAATGGGTTTGAGGAGCTGTACATAGTTATCACCAGAGGTTTTCCACTGATCTCATCAATTTGAAACTGGTTCAGTTTGAGACACGTCTTTAGGGAACAGGCTAATTCAATTGTTTGAAATTTACATTTGAATTCTCACCTGCTGAATGCCATTACTTAAAAGTAATGGTTTTATATTGGTATTTTTGTGAATGTAAATCTGAAGTTTACATTTTTTTTAAACATTCCTTAAGATAAATTTCTTTCACAAAGCTTTATGGAAACTTTTTAACACATAAGTATCCATGCAATCCCCAAAAAACTGTTTTTCATTTATTTGTTTGTATTTTAGTATTGCAACATGCCCATTCTTATAGGCATATAGATAATGTGGGACTGATTTTAATTTGGAAGCTGCACAGCAACAGTGAAAAGGGAGACTTTGTGATTTATTTGCAAAACCGTAAGTCAGATTCATAAAGGTTACCTCCAAGTAAACTTTTGGAATTCAAAGACTGCTCTACCATGGTTGTTTTGCACAAAGGCATGTGACACTGCAGGAACCAGGATGCTATCTCTGTGGCCGGGCTAGATGCTAATGAGGCACTCCAGAAGGAGAGTTGTACACTAATTATGTAGTAAGGCATTTCATTAGCTGAGGGATTCATGGAATTGCTCTGCTGTATAACTTAGCACAGCTACTCCTGTCTGTTTGTAGTAAAGAACAAAATGCCTGTGTTCATCTATCACAGTAGAAGTAAGTGTTGGAAAGTTTAGTGGTAATGTAGTCTTAGGAGGTGTCTGCATGTGTGTGTGTGTGTGTGTGTGTGTGTGGGTGTGTGTGTGTGTGTGTGTGTGTGTGTGTGTGTGTGTGTCTTCCAATGAAATAGCATTAAGGGAGTTAGTGAAGGGGTAATTTAGGTTTTTGTGTGTATGGGTGAATGAGTGTGTTTGTCTGTGAGTGTGATTGGGTGGGAAGAGGGTTGTTTTGTGTGTATTGGTTGGGGCAGCTGTCATACTTTCTCACATTCCTAGACTAACTAGCAGAGTCTAAAGCAATGGGTGAGGAAAACCCCTAGCCACCAGAGATACCTCTTTAATCTCATGCCTGAGCTGTACTTAAACAGAACAGGTATTGAGGGGTGTGAGAACCACTGGTCACAAGGAATACCTCTAAACTCATGTCTGAGTGAGCAGAATGGGGATCAGAAGGTGGGGGGAAACCACTAGCCACTGAAATAATACTTTTTCCCTATGTACCTTAATAGCAGTCAGGGTCAGGTGGAACACTACACACCAGGAATTATTCCACACAATGTGCCTGGGTGGCAGTGAAACAAAATGTGAGTTGAGGGAAACATTAGCCACCAGGGATGCTCTATATGGTATGCCAGGCACCTATTGCAGTCAACCACTAGATATCAGGGATATATAGAGAGCCTTAAAAAGCACTAAACAAGATTCCAACCCTGTACCCTCCAACCTCTTCTCTTTGCTACCCCTAGTCAACAGAGATAGCATCTTAAAATAAATAAATTAAAAAAATTAAGCACAAGGGGGAGAAGGGATTTGAACCCTGCATACATGTCATACAAAATCCCAGCATTCACCCAGAGTTAAGTTAATACAGCACTTTTTTTCATATATTGAGGATCTCTAGCATTATGCAATGCCTGCAACAGTCCTTGATACATGAGGGAGGAGGCTAGGGGACATTTCTCCTACAAACTTACAGAGTCACTAGGATAGCAGCTTTTGCCCTAACATGCATGTATTGAAGGATATAAAGTGAAGCTCAAGTGTCTAGCACTAAGGACTGACTGTAATCATAAATTACCAGGGCATGGTAAAAAGAAATATCATGGATTTTCTAACAACAGGGACAGGATTGAGGTATGTGGTGTATGTATGTGTGTGCATGTTTGTGCATGCATATTTTACTGTGTGCCTGTGTGGACAGTAATGGAGGGGGGTACCTGTGTTAACATGATGCATCCGGCACTGTTAACTTCTTCTGGAAAGTGCTGATCTGCACTCACAGTAGTTAACGGTGATTAATAGGCATACAGATTAGCTGATAATGAGGTCTTTCCTCATTACGGCTAATGTGTCTATGAATGACAAAATACCACATTGTGGAAACAGGGCCTTTTTACTGCAGCCCCTAATATGAGCTATAGGGTTCTTAAAGAATCTTCAGGGATGTATTTTTGTTTTCTCTGAGTTTGTATAATATAGCAATTAGAATATTAAAATGGAGATGAGAGATGGGACTTCTTGTAAAAGTGTAGCATAACTGTGAGGTAGTATTTACAAAAGTATCAGAATTGAGCATTTTCAGTTTTGACTCATTCAGCAAACTGCAGATAGGGAAGGAGGTTTTAGGCTTTATAGTTTCTTGCATTGCTACCAATATCAAAGTAATCTAGGAATTATGGCATCCACAGACTTGATGGATATATGACTGTTAATATTTATTTGAAGTCTGACAAAATATTCTGAAATTTAGAAAATGCAGTCTGTATATCAAAGTTAGAAAGGATGTGGTCCTAGTTCATTTGGATGAGGTCCATAAGGGAAAGATATTAACTTTCTAATAACATTGTTCTTGAAGTAAGGGCTGGAGGGAGATGCGGTCACTTAGCTAATCATTCGAGGACAATTAAAGAGTAGTCTTTGATGACAGACCGGTAAGATTTGTAGTTAGTAATCCTTTTAGGCTTTTTGAAAAGGCAACAATGTTGTAAAGAGAATGACAGGCTGTATCAATACTAGGCTTGTGAGTTCATATAAGTTAGCTAAGATGTGAATGATACAAGTAGTGCACAGCACTGAGGATCCTGAGGGTCCAAGAAATCAGCATTGCCATGAGTTAAGGGAAGGGGAATACCATGCTCTGATTGCTTGAAATAAAACACAGAAGAGAATGTAAGAGACCAGGGGAAAAACAGGAGGCAATAATACTAATCCTAAATGATTTCTTAATATAAGTTTAACAGTTTCCAATCTCTTTGACCCCAGCTTGCTAACAGTAAGTTAGTTATAACAAGCACACTGCCCACGACAAACTGGAACAAAACACTAGCACGGCAAGCAGAGAAAAAGTCTAAGTTCTGTTTTAATACAAAATAATGAAGCACTTTTTGTTTGCTTCCAAAGCAAATTCTTCAGATTACAAATGCACCATACAACAAAATGCATTTAAATACCAACAGGTACATTTTTAATCAATCAGCATATACTAGATAGGTTTAGTGTTTATGCAAGTTAATACCATTTGATGTTTACTGCTTCTTACATTGTAATTCTGTAGTAGTGAGTAACAGTTTTAATGTGTGAGTGTTTCTTTAAAAGTTTCTATAGAGAGGAGGTTCGTGGTGATAGGTAAAGAGTGTCACCTGTAGGTATTTAAATGCATTTTGTTGTATGGTGCATTTGTAATCTGAAGAAGTTTGCTTTGGAAGCAAATGAAAAGTGCTTCATTATTTTGTATTAAAACAGAACTTAGACTTTTTCTCTGCATGCCGTGCTTGTGTTTATTTTGTTAACAGTACGTTAATTCACAGGATGTGTATTTTTGGCCATAAGCATAACTCCCATAATGCTACAGGTAGGAGTATTTTGTACCACTATGATTTGGTATGCAAGGTTATGGCTTAAGCCAAGTTTCAAAGAATTATTAAAGACAGGGTCTACATGTGTCACACCAAGAATGCCCTGCATCTAGCTTTATTAGAAATTAACATTCAGATTAGCTAATAAGGTATGGGAAAGCAGAGTCATTGTCAACTCTAAGAGGGGATAACAATGATGGAAATGGTTTTGCTGGATAGGGGGCTTGGCAATTTGGGAATCACTACCATTGTAGTAAAAAAAAAAGATGGACCTGGAGCCATTTTCTACAATGTAACCAGAACAAGATTGTTTTCTTGAGGGGTGTGGTGAACCAGATCACTGTGATGGTCTGCAATCAGCAGTAGATTAAATGTTTGTGTCTAACCTGAAAGAGAGGATCTATACCCATAATCCATTTGAGACTTAGACATTGATCATGAAGAAGACGATGTGTATATGGGTGCAGTGTGGGTCCATGCTTTATACTGAGACTAGAAAATAAAAGCAAAGTGTTTTTACCCACTTCTACTAGTTAGTGCAGTCATGTAAATACCTGTAGAAAGCTACCAGAAGTAGCAGACAGAAGAGGGGAACTATATACTGTAAGTATTTAACATTGATTTGCTTTTTGCTTATAGCTACTAGACACTGAGAGAAGTCAACAGTGTATCTTTTGTGTACTGGCCACCATAATCATTGTTGCTAAAATCTTTGAAGAGGTAAAGTTAGACAATGGTAACTAGATTGAAAATGACAAAATAGTAAATTATTAAGTTACCAGTGGGAGCTTAAGGTAAAACGGATCATTCTTAGAAATGCCGCCTACTTTTCAGCGTTTTCTTGATTGCAAAAGTTGATATCTGTGTTAGAAACAGTATTTAGAACATACCTAGAGCATGTTTATTGCATTTTTTGTGTTGCACTTAATTTAAAATAGTTTTTTCTTAAAATTGCATTTTACCTGCCTCTGACCTAGCACACACATGTTGGGGTCATTTATTGCACTGTTCTGACTAGTTTGCTACTTGTGTGTCTCTGCTATCTTTAAACAAAAACAAAAAAAAAACAAAAAAACTTGCTATTTTCCCACTTTCTATAATTTAAAAAAGTTCAGTTACAGAGTTGCTGTTCTGAACAGCTTGTAAGTTTCTTGGAGGCCAGTGCTTGCTTGGGCTAAAGGGAAGTCTCTGTGTTCACCAGTGGCAATGGTTAACACTGAGCAGCCTGCCTGTCCCTGTAGGAGTGGTTAGTGCCTAGAAGCTGAAGTTTTACTAGCCATTTTGGGTCAATTCCAAACTCCTTGATCTCTCTCTCTTAAAACCCTGCAGCCACGTGGTTTTGGCATCTTTGCAGGCTTGATAGTTGTTGCTGAAGCATCTACCAAGAGGAGAAAATGCTGAGAGCAGAAAGGAGCCACTTTTGAGATTTTAAGCATTTTCTTGTGATTTATTTCTTAGAAAAACTGCATTACCGCCTACTTTTCGGCATTTTCTTTATTGCAAAAGTTTATATCTGGGTTAGAAACAGTTTAGGATAAAAACGTGCTCCAGCACTATGAAGGCTGTCCAATACCTTGGGTGCAAGTAACTGCCACGTAATAAAGTTTAAATAAATTCAAATAAATTTATTGCACACAAAATGCAAAAAAATTAAAATAATTAAATAAAAAATGTGTATGTATATATATATATATATATATATATATATATATATATATATATATACTTTAAATACAGATTAAGCGCTTTCGTCTCCATATAACGGAGACTTCATCAGAATAAATTACACATACACCAAGCTTCCTTATATATGCCTCAACACACATTTAACAAGGTAAATCACCTAACTGAGGCAGTAAATGGATGTGGGTGATTGGTTACGTCACAGTAAAAACAAATTACAAAGAAGTAAAATGCGATTGCATCCATAGACTACTAGGTATGTATTTAGAATGCAGAGTACAACAACATTGGTATGCATATGTTGTGTACAGTATTGCAACTGTAATAAAGCAATAATAAGACAAAAATAATAAAACAAACTCTGCTGACGAAACTCATATTTTACATTCAAAACTCCAGAAGGTTTTTTTGTTATAAACAAATAAATTTCTATGCTAACTAGCTAAAATCAAAAAATATATAACACTGTGCATATTGTGCTTATCTTAAAAATATGTAGGTAATAATTATAATTTAAATTAATAAATAAATAGTTAATAAACAAGTCCTATTATCATGTCACTTGCTGAACAAAATTATTTATATATTCATAAAAAATGTATGTAATAAATATTACAAAATATAAATACAGAAAGTTAAAATTAATAAAATGTAGATGTAAAAAATCATGTAAAAAATTATATAAATATATATAAAAATATAGGTAAATATATATATATCATATATACCATATATAATATAAATAATGTAGACAGGAAATACCACATATTAGATCATGTAAATATTCAAAACTTTCACATTTTTCAATAACACATATGATTAAATACAAAGAACTAGAACAAGTTAAAGAATGTGTATATCATGTAAAACAATCCCAGGTACATGAATTTTGAAAATTCCCACTTTTATCCCTGTTTTTAATATCCATATTTATTAATTTATATTATTATTTCATTTTATTAACATTTTGTTATCTTAGGGTCCATAGCCAAGATCTTAAGAGCTGGGGTAATGGATATGTGGTCATTGAGCCCTTTACCACAACTGGCATCCAACCTAAGTTGCCATATCATCTCTCTATATTCAATTCTTGTCTCCCAATCACCCCCACGCTCTGGATACTCAACCTCTTCAAGGACCCAAAATTTAAAATCTGCATTTTAACATGTGAGGGCGTGTCTATACAATGCATTATTGTCATTGCGCCTATTTATACCCCTGATATGCTCGTAAATTCTATTCCTAAAATGCCTCTCAGTTTTTCCCACATAAAAACTGTTGAAGGCCTTACATGTGACTAAATAGACCACCCCCTTAGAATAGCAACTACTATATTTTTTCACTGTTATTCTTATTGGAATACTTGGTATTTTCAGCTCTCTAGTTTCCAAAATATATGGACATTGGACACATCTACCGCATCTGAATGTTCCCAATTTCTTTTTAGCACCATTCTCCTGCACTTTCTTTTTCTCTACCATGTTTTTAATATTAAAATTTCTTCTAAAACTAAATCTTAGTTTATTATCAAACACCTCTGTTTTTGATGCAATACTTCTAAACATGTCCCAGGCTTCATACATGCTTTTCTTAAACCATCCAATACCATAAAAATAAGTTGTGGTCATATAGGGAATAGCATTGCACTCTCTAACTGTCTGAGTATTATCACTTATATCCCTGTTCACATTCATAACTCCACCTTGCTCTATACCTTCTTGGACTGTAACACTCAACAGTGGAATATATCTAGTCCCCCTCCCTAAAATCACATAATCACTTACAGATTTAATCAGTTCAATGGGATACCCCCTTTCCATGAATAATTCTTCCACATATTTGATCTCATTTAAAAACTCCTCGTCATCTGAGATCATCCTTGTCATTCTTATCATCTGGCCTTTTACAATATTCTTCTTGAGATGATATGGGTGGTCACTGTCATAGTATAAATAGGCATTTGAAAAATGCTCTTTCCTAAACACACTAGACTTATAACATTTATTCACTCGATCTTTTGTGAGCTTAACATCCAAAAAATTAGTAGCCTCCGTCTCTACCTGGTGTGTAAATCGTAGGAATAATGTGGTATTGTTAATAAAACTCATAAATTCATCAATGCATTCCTTTGTCCCCTTCCATAGGATAAAAATATCATACAAAAACCTGAAATAACTGGCAATGTACTGGTGATACCCGGAATTAAACACATATTCCCTTTCCCAGCATAACATTATCATGTTTGCATGTACCGGGGCGCAAGCGGACCCCATTGCCACCCCTTCTTTTTGGTGGTAGTAGTCACCCTCAAAATAAATAAAATTATATCTTAGTACCAGCTCCATGCATTCAAGCACATTCCTAAAGACCACTGGTGTGAGCCAGTCCATTTCACCCAAAATCTTTTCAAACCATTTAAGCCCTATATCCTGAGGTATCACTGAAAAAAGCTCCTTCACATCAATGGTAATAAAAAGTACATTGTCTGTATAAACACTCTCTCCTATTTTCTTTAAAAAATCCCAAGAGTCCTTTAGAATGTGTGGCCATCTACTACAAAATTGTTTTGTCATATCATCTATGTAGATAGCCATGGGCTGTGTTTTGGAGCCTTGTGACGCAACAATAGGTCTTAAAAGTGGGTCAGATACTGATTTGTGTATCTTCGGTATACCAAAGATGGCTGGGATAACAGGCTTCGGTACTTTTAAATATTTGTATAATGTCATATCTATCAGCCCTGTTAGCAAATTGTCCTCTAAAATGAGGTCAATCTTCCTATAAGAAATATTTACCTCGTTTTTAGTAACCAGGGCATAATTATCATCCTTATCAAGAATATCCTTCATTTTTCTAATATAATCCCATGTGTCCATCAATACTAACCCCACCCTTATCTGGCTTCATAATACGTATCTTTTTATTACTACTAAGTTCAAGTAACAATTTCCCCTCCGATCTAGCCAAGTTTGATTTCATTTTTTCATTTTTCTTATATTCATTTCTAATTTTATTGATAACACACCTTTCAAAATTTTGAATTTCATAATGCAATGGCGGATTGTAAATACTATGTCTCACAAACTTATTAACATTATTTTCACCTGTCTTTTCTTTGTATAAGTGTTTAAAATTCAACTTTCGTACAAATAATTTTACATCCAATACTAGGTTCTCAACCCTAGGCTTACTAGTTGGAATAAAAGAAAAACCCTTTACAAACAAATTAAAATAATTATTATCAATTGTAACGTCAGTATAGTTAAAAATATTAAAATTGTTCCTACTGTACACAACCTGCCTCTCATTTAATCCATCCTCCAAAAAACATTGACTATTGTCTGTCTGCACCATGTCATGGCCCATCAGTATTGAAAATCCTGGTCCCCATTTTCTCTACCATTACTCCCAAGGTTATCTGTAGCTACTCGTGCATAGGATGCTTGCTGATATTTGTTCTTTAATCTTTCTGACCTTCTTACTTCATCAAACCCCTAGTGGCATTAGCTCTGCCTGTACTGTCGATCCTCTCTAATACAGGAAATTGCTCATCACAATGTTGACTACCATTTCCCTCATACCAATGGTAGTCATTGTACCCCCCATATCTGGTCTGCCATTGCCTACCACCAGAAAAATCAGGCGGGTGATAGGTCCTTCTATTCACTGAACGTGTCTGGGGGTTTGGATAACTGTTGTTACGTATATAATTATTCACTTTTTCACCATTACTGTATGCAATACCTGTATTATATTCATTCATGTCCCTCTCAAATTTCTTTAACTTCCTGTTAATATTAGTATTAATAAATGTATCAATGTCATAAAGCACCCTATAATACATCTGCTTGTATTCATCCACAGTAAATAATAAATCGCTATTAATTTCTTTGTATAATCTATCAATATCCAACTTAATTTTTTCCATAACGTTAGTGTTATGCTTCATCATAACTTTTAAAATTTCAAGCCCACATCCATTTAAAATTCCACATATTTCCTTAAAAAACACTTGGTCATCATTAATATTATTAGGAAATTTACTTAGGCTTAAGCCTTTTGGCACAATTTTATCCTTAATACATTTGTCGAAATACCAATTTTCGACAGACAATGATTTGTATTTAGAAAGCAGTTTTTTTAAAAATCTTACATCTGTCTCTATATGTACAGCTGTTAGTCTGTTCGTTGTTGCCATTCCCCTCGTTATCTCTCTTGTTGTGCAAAAGGGAACGGTTAAGCCAAGCTCCAAAGTCAATGTCTTTGTATGCCTCTGCATAGGGCGCATAAAGTCTTATATTGTCCTCATTGTTATGTGAACCACTCGGTAACATCCTATTCGATTTATTGGCATTCGCTTTGGTTGTAAACATTCCTCCATCCATTAGACGTTGTTCACTCATTACCGCCATACTCCGAACGCTCCTGGGGTCCTTGGGACTACTCTGCACACATGGGATGCTGCCTGCAGTACCCGCCTGCGTGGCATCAGCTTGGCTGTGGGCTTGAATAACCCTCAACAACTCGTTGAGCATGCTGCTAGTATCCATCTCTGTTTGGTTGGACTCCTCGTATCCGGAGAACAAAATCCACACAACTGGTAACCGCAAAACTACAAAACCATCAAACTAAAGGATAAAAACGTGCTCCGGCACTATGAAGGCTGTCCAATACCTTGGGTGCAAGTAACTGCCACGTAATAAAGTTTAAATAAATTCAAATAAATTTATTGCACACAAAAAGCAAAAAATAAAAATAATTAAATAAAAAATGTATATATATATATATATATATATATATATATATATATATATATATATATATATATACTTTAAATACAGATTAAGCGCTTTATTAAGCCATATAACGGAGACTTCATCAGAATAAATTACAAATACACCAAGCTTCCTTATATATGCCTCAACACACATTTAACAAGGTAAATCACCTAATTGAGGCAGTAAATGGATGTGCGTGATTGGTTACATCACAGTAAAAACAAATTACAAAGAAGTAAAATGCGATTGCATCCATAGACTACTAGGTATGTATTTAGAATTCAGAGTACAACAGCATTGGTATGCATATGTTGTGTACAGTATTGCAACTGTAATAAAGCAATAATAAGACAAAAATAATAAAACAAACTCTGCTGACGAAACTCATATTTTACATTCAAAACTCCAAAAGTTTTTTTGTTATAAACAAATAAATTTCTATGCTAACTAGCTAAAATCAAAAAATATATAACACTGTGCATATTGTGCTTATCTTAAAAATATGTAGGTAATAATTATAATTGAAATTAATAAATAAATAGTTAATAAACAAGTCCTATTATCATGTCACTTGCTGAACAAAGAGGAGAAAATGCTGAGAGAAGAAAGGAGACACTTTTGAGATTTTAAGCATTTTCTTGTGATTTATTTCTTAGAAAAAACTGCATTGCCGCCTACTTTTCGGCATTTTCTTGATCGCAAAAGTTGATATCTGTGTTAGAAACAGTATACCTAGAACCTGTTTATTGCATTTTTGTGTTGCACTTAATTTAAAATCGTTTTTTTCTTAAAATTGCATTTTACCTGCCTCTGACCTAGCACACACGTGTTGGGGTCATTTATTGCACTGTTCTGACTAGTTTGCTACTTGTGTGTCCCTGTTATCCTTAAACAAAAACAAAAAAACAAAATATCTTGCTATTTTCCCACTTTCTATAATTTAAAAAGAGTTCAGTTACAGAGTTGCTGTTCTGAACTGTTTGTAAGTTTCTTGGAGGCCAGTGCTTGCTTGGGCTAAAGGGAAGTCTCTGTGTTCACCAGTGGCAGTGGTTAACACTGAGCAGCTTGCCTGTCCCTGTAGGAGTGGTTACTGCCTAGAAACTGTAGTTTTATTGGCCATTTTGGGTCAATTCCAAACTCCTTGATCTCTCTCTCTTAAAACCCTGCAACTCTTCTCCTTGATCTCTCTCTCTTAAAACCCTGCAACTCTTTTTGTGCGGTCTTGCGCACAGAGCAGCGTCGGGCAGTGCCGCTTAAACAGGTTTAAAGTATTCCCGGCTCCACAAAGTCTGCTCTTCACTTTTTCCCTTAGAACTGCTCTAAATCTCAAAATAAGCACTCTATTTTCATTCGAAAGCCCTGCACTTGCTCGTATAAGTAATCTCATAGGTAAACACTAATAAACTTAAGCACTACACCCTCTTATACTCCTTTTAAGTACTTGCTCCCTATTGGTTCTTTCTGATCAGTGAATAAGTAGTTCCCTATATTATTCAGGCATGTCCAAAGGTCAGTTTTGGGTTTATTCTCCAGTCCAGCTGTTGAATCTGAGAATCTTGAGGCAATGTTACAACTGCCTTATGTATACAGACCACCCTCTCCTCCTCCCAACAAGCTCAAATATATGTGAGAGATGCAACTATATAGTCAAACTGGAGGCTGAGCAACCCAGTACTGGCACAGCCAGTCAGGAGGAGAAGGTAACCCTACACACCACAAATCCAGTCTCACATAGACCTATCGCATCAGCAAACCAAACACATAAACACACAAAAACATACTCGGAGGCTCTAAATAAAAATCTGCCTAAGCAGCAGAGACCTCCAAAGCAGACATCCAAGCAACCCCTACTACAAAACAATACCCACGTAGCACATAGCTCACAAAGCCAGTGTGCCACACAGTCACAGCACTTAAGGCTAAACAACACACCTAATACACTTGTAATAGGTGACTCTATTGTCAGACACACTGACGTCCCACTCACCAGACTGAACAAGGAGAAGGTCACTGAAAGCTGCCTGTCGGGTGCCAGAATCTGCCAGATAACACAAGCACTCAGGTCACTCCAAAGCAAGTACAAATATGACTCCATCATTGTCCATGCTGGTGTGAATGACCTGAAACGTACCTCCCTGGACTACATGAAAAGAGACATAGAGGAGCTCTCTGATCATGTAGCCCAGGCCGGTATGACCCTGACCTTGAGTAGCATCTTCCCCTCACCAAGAATGATGCCACAGTATAAAGGCAAAATGATCAATTTTAACAATTGGCTAAAGTATTGGTGTCATTTAAAGGGGATCCAGTGTCTGTCAGCCTGGGATGATATATATTATATATATACACACACACACACACACACACACACACACACACACACACACACACACACATACATATAGAGATAGATATATAGATATGGGTGTGCACCAGGATTCAGCTCTGAGTCCACTTCTGTTTATACTGGTGATGGACTACATTAGCAAATAGGTCAGAATGGACAGACCAACAAAGTTGCTGTATGCAGACAATGTGTCATTACAGGCAGATTCTGAGGAAGAACTTCAACAAAAGATAGGGAATGGATGCAAAACTGAAGTCACATATGATGAAACTAAGCACAGATAAGACAGTGGTTATGGCAGCAAATTGGGGAAATCAGAAGAAGCTGAGAATTGAGATACTGTAGAAGGGAAGATAGTGGAACAGGTAAATATCTTCAAGTATCTGGGAGGGGTAGTGCAGAGATCAAAGTTAGAATCAGAGGGGCTGAGCCAACTGGCATAGAATTTCAGGTGTAGTCTATGACAGAAGAATGCCAACAAAGCTGAAAAGTAAGGAGTACAAGACAATGCTGCGACCAGTACTGCTGTATGGTACAGAAACCTGGGCAGTAAAGGCAGAGCGGATGAGGAAGCCAGAGGTGATGGAATGAAGTGCCTGAGATGGGTGGTAATATGCACACTGTGGGACAGACAAAGAAATGAGTATATAAGAGCAGAAGCCAAAGCAGCTTCAATTGTAGAAAGGATGAAAGAAAAACAGATTATGGTGGTTCGGATACATGTGCTGAAAAGCAAAAGACAATCTGGTGAAGAGGATTTGGGACAGACAGGAACAAAGGAAGAGGAAGTGAGGAAGTCCAGCAAAGAGGCAGATGGATTGTGTGAAAGAAGATCTGCAACAGTCAGGCATGAGTGCTGAAGAAGGGAGGAGTGTGGCACTGAATCAAGAGAGCTGGCGACAGTTAACACGATACCCCGACCCCATGTAGAAAATGGGAAAAAGGGGGCTGATGATGATGATGATCAAACTATTGTTATATAATATACACAGACAGAGAGAGATATACATATACATATATATATATATATATATATATATATATATATATGTGTGTGTGTGTGTGTGTGTCTATGTTTAGAAAGCAATGCATGCACAATTGTGTAATAAGCAGGTATTATAAGACATCTGGGGAGCTGAAAGGTATGATCCCAATGGACATACATTTTACAAGCCTGGATGTGCACTTATGGCTGCCCTGTGCACAACTAAATGTGTTACAACACTTAAACTGTATGGTAAAATAAGAGCAAAACTGATAACACCAAGAAGAGTAGTTCCAGAACCGCAAAGTGAAGACAATAGTTCGTAAAAAAGGTAAGTCCTTTATTAGTTGCCAAGTGGTAAAAATCCAAAGACAGTTGGTACAAAGCAGCAAAATCAGACCAAATGGTAAAATCCAAAGTCAGTAGGTACAGAACAGCAAAATCAGACAAGCGCTTTCGCTTGAAAATGTAAGCTTTTCAAGTCAAAAACAGTTGCCTGCAGTGAGGCAACTGTTTAAATGAGGATGTTAATTGGTCACATGTTTGGTTAGAGCTGAGTTGCATTAAGAAACAATTGAGACTGTTTTGAGCAAAAGAACAGCCAAATAATAAAATGAAACATTAAAATGTGCATAGGTTAAATTGACATTGCATTGTTTATACATGACTGGTAAACCAAGTGAGTGTTATAATGAAATTAAAAACTTTGCTTGTCCAAAAGGTTTGGATAGAAATACAAATACAAATACAAGTGGAAGTTTAAAAAAAGCTATGTGTGATCCAAGTGAGTTTGAAGTCAGCAGTCCTGTGTAATATGAGAATCAATGTAGTACTGTTATGTTAGCCTTAAAAATAGATGTTATGATGCATATGAATTTGCACTACTTGGTGACTTGGGGCAAGTGTGTTCAATGGGCAAAGAAACAGTGTTGAAAAGTAGTGAAAATAGGAAGAGACATGCTATAATCTAGCCCTTCTGAGCTTCAGAACCGAGCCTATACTAAGTGTGCCATTTAACCCCGGGGGCCTGCCTGCATCTAGCTTGAGTTGCCAGACAAGCTCCCTGTATTCCAAGGTCGATTCCCAGTCCCCTCCTCTAATGTTAGGGTTCACTTGTTCAAGGATCATGAAAGACAACTTGTAATTGGGACATGTGAGTGAGTGTTTGAAAAAAGCGTTGCTTTCCTTTTTCTTTTCAATGTCGTAAGTGTGTTCGTATAGCCTTTTCCTGAATTCCCTCTCTGTTTTGCCCACATAAAAGGCACCACAGGTGGTGCAGAGCCCGATATAAACAACCCCTTTTGTTCCACATGAAAAGTGACAGGGGGATCTGATACAGGTGTGTCTGGATGCAAGGTAGATGTGGGATTTGTTTGCAATGAGAGGACATTGCTTGCAGGCACCACATTTGAAGGTGCCCTTGTTGTTGTGAGAGTTGTGAGTAGTTGCAATGGGTTTTCTCTCGAAGATGTCTTTGAGGTTTTGCCCCCTCTTCCTCACAAAATTAGGTTTGTCCGGAATGATACTCCTGAAGTCGTCATTGCCAGCCAGTACAAACCAGTATTTGGATACAATAGTTTCAATTTGTTCAGAGTATGGTACTTTTATGCCCTCTTTTTGTGATGAGATTTTAGATGAGGACTATATGTAGCTTATACTCTTTAGTAGGAAGCATTTGTACCTTTTAATTTCATGTGGTATATTCTCAGAACAAGTATTTCAATGTTGCTTAATTACATAAAGAGTAGATAAAAAATCTTCCTGCATGCATTTAACACGGTAAATATGCAAACAATAATGCTCGACAGTGTGTGTGCTAATGTGTAATTAACGCCCGTCCAGGGGGGTTGAGGCTCGATGCCACAGGGTTATACCCCTGGAAGGGTGTTAATTACACATTAGCACACACCCTGGAAGCCATTATTGCACTTAGAGAATGGGCTGTCTGTAAAATTGTTGTGTTTTGCTTGTTTATTTTTTTTAATACTATATTATTTTTTTTTATATATTTTTAATGTAAAATAGTTCCTCTGCCTAATGTTTCAAACTTGCTGTAGTATATCTTAATGGTGTTGGAGAAATCATTTTACATCAAACATATATAAAAGTAATAAACATGATGCCAGGGTAATCCTATGGGCTAGGCTTGTAAAGGCTTCAGGACCATTAGCCTAGTACACACCTATGAACCTATAGTGCTTAAAAAAAAGTAATAAGCAATTAAAACAACAATTTTACATAGAACCCAGTGTCTCTTTCTCTCTCTCTCATACACACACAGTCTCTTCTGCTTTCACACACACGCACACACACACACACACACACATACACACACACAAAAACAGTCTCTCTCCTTTTACATTTTATGTTCACTAAACAGCAGAACTGCTGCTTAGTGAGCATAAAATAATGGCAGCCGTTATTTTTTTTTTTTGAAGTCCGATCTCCACTTGATATGCTGCAGTAAAGTGGTGGACTTATTTGTCAGCAGGCATTACTTGTACATTAATACCCTGCCGGAGATAGTTTGTTCTCCATTCAGGGTGTTGATGTACAGTTTGCCTATTCTCTGATACCTGTTATCGTAAGGATTTGACAATATTTTAACCCAGGTCTGTTGTATCCTAGAAGAATGACTTTATATTTTGTGTGCATAATAATCTTTATTCAAGGTGAGAAAATATTAATTACTTCTGCTCACAAGATAGTTCATACAGTAGACTACTGAATATGTGGTGCAGACTGTGCATATATGTATGGTCATATAAATGTATGCATGTATTTATTTTGTTTCTCTTTAGTTGATGTGTTTAACCTACTGGGACAATGGCTATTTTAAAGACAGACTGTAGGTGTAATTAAAATGTTTAAAACACCAAACTTTTAAGAAGATATTTGTTTTCTAGGCACAGCCTCACATGCCTTATCTGTTGCACCCCAAGAGTGTTGCATATGTTCTCACACACATTTTTGTATCGTTAGAGAGAGTCCCCCTGCTAGCTGTATACACCTGTTAGTAATGAATTATGCCCTGAGAAAACACCTGTTAGCTAGCTGTTTCTCTTCAAATGTGTCCAGTGTCATTCTTCCATACTTATATAAGTATTAGCATGAGAGCTGCTTTTATTTATTTTGGTTCATATTTTTATAGGCTTTCTACACATGTTGACATATAATGCTTGGGAAGAGATTGCCATCTGTCTTTCAGAAAAAGGCACATGAAAAATAACTATTTGGCTGCTACATTGGTGTCACATGTGGATACCCAACATATGCCCAGGTAGTCAGGTCTAATAAATTATAAGCACAGTTTCTGAAATTATGCCATATGCATAATACAAGAGCACATATGACAGCCATTTTTAAGATGTATTCACATGTAACATGAGCAGTCTGACCATGCCTTATGATATAAATGTCTGGACATATCAGAAATACAAATGCTAATAGTGTACCATTCTCTGTGACCTTAAGCATGAACAGACAAAATTACTAATGAGTACTGTTATAGTCTGGTGCATAAACTAGTATGCACAATTTTCTTCAAGTGCAATAGTAAACACAAAATAAGCAACGAGCACACAACTGTCTCACAGCTAAGGAGTGTATAACAATTGTTGCAAGGTAGAATATAGTAGGGTCTACGCTAATCTTTTGTCATTATTATGGATGGCTGCTTCCATCACTAGACTAAGGTGGATAATTATTCCTTAATGTGCATCAAGGTATGCAAGGAGGCTGTTATTGTCTGGTCTGTCATCAGTTAGGATTACCACCGTTCCAATTGCCCATTGTGAGATATTTTTGGGCTGGATTTCACTATTTTTCTAACATATCAGCTCACTCTTTTCACTTGTGACATATAATGTTAAGGTGCTTCAGATACAAAATTGCTTTATGCAACTCTTAGAAGAAATTGGGAAATATATTTGTTGTCCCAATATCTAATGATAATTGCCATTTTTTATATTTTTCTCCAGAAAACAGCTGCCTAAATAGGGACTATCATGTATAAAGTGGGGTAGCTGGTAACCCATTTCTTATTGTTCTGATGTGTTGGAAGGTCTGAGCTTCAGTAGTGTAAATCAGACTACTTTGTGTATTTTTGAATAAGACAGGGTTTTTAGACTCCTAGGACTTCAATAGATATTGACTGTGGAAACATGAACACCTCCTAATCTGTTCCTTCTGCAAGATAGTAACACCCAGTAACAAACTATATTTCCCGAGGTGGAAGAGGGAGCTATTACATCTAACCTACAGCCAGTGCCAATGAATGTCCTGTTTTTTTTATTAATTACCTTGCTGATATGCTAAGCAGTAAAGAAATTTATTCTGCATTAACAACATGCAAACGTGCAATTCAGAAAAGATTATCTATCATGGTTGTTGATATGAATAATTTATACTGACAACTGTTTCCCTGGAGTTGCATATGTTACTGCGCTTGAATTGTGTGCATCCTCTGCTGTACTGACCAAATATGACTGGTTATTTAAAGTTTTTTGTACCTAGGACATGGCCACAAAAAAAAAAAAAAGTACTTGTTAGGGTAGTTTTTTAAAAAAAAATAACTGTCAGTCTGCTGCAACATAGGAAAATGAAAAATAAATAAATATAGCAAAGATATATTTCACAAGTGCCATGACACCAACTTATAAATGCAAATGTGAAACTGTTGCAAAGAAAATAAGGTGTAATGCAGCACGTTTACAACACACACACACACATGCACACGCGTACACACACACACACACACACACACACACACACACACACACACACACACACACACACACACACACACACACACACACACACTGTTTTGGTACTGAGTATGGCCCAACCTAATCTCTTTGTCAACACTCTCTGTATCATAGGGCTGGCTCAGTTACAACAGCACTTTGTGGTCACTCTCCTCTCTAAGGAATGTAAACTGATCTTTTCTTCCTTGCTTGAAGCTGAGGCAGGCCAAATCCTGGGGGATCATGAATTTCATTTAAAAATTACAACCATATCCATTTCTTGGCCCACCAGCTCACCACCAGTGTAATATAAGACATTTTGTAATTTTGTGCCCAGGCAGTTGGACAAAGGTAGGATTTTCCATTTATCTTTGCATCTCCAGGTGGTAAAAGCAGAGAGAGATAGAGCTTTTCTAAAGTAACTAAAAATATTCAGATAGAAGCTTGTGGATAGAGGATTGAAGCTTGCCTCTGCCATTTACATGATATACACAAGTCAGTATGATCCTGGTATAAAGCCTGCCAGGGCTTGAGGTATGCCAAGTTTATGCCTTCTGCTTGCCCCTGCTGCAAATTTTGTTTCAAGGTTAGGCTGTGCCACGTTTATGGCTGCTGCCCATCCCCTGTAAATATTCTGTTTGGTTCCATACTGTGCATAAATTATAAGTAAGACCCTCAGCATGTTTCTGAAATACTTTCTTTCAGTATAAGGAAGTTACTGTGGTGTAATGCTGCTGTGTAAATAGGTAGGTTAGCACCCTGAGTAATCTGCCACTCACTCCCCTCATCAACCAGAGTTGAAGACCACATAAAAGTTTTATATGCTGAATAGGGTGAAAAAAGACCTACAGGATTGAGAACTCAAAAAAGATTTTGATGTTAACATGCAGAAAGGCTGTGATGGTGAGAAGTTGCTGGACTTTCTGATCAATGAGCTGGTCTTGAGCAGGTGAACTGCATATGCTCTATAGACAGAACTGGATAAGAGGACTACCTGGGGCAATAGGACTAATGAAGAGGAGGAGCTCCGGACTTCCAGCTGGTAAAATGCTTCATAGTGGCTAACACTGGCCAAATCATTAGCTCATTTTTTTGCAGGTTGCTTGTATCTGCATCCAGCTTTCACACAGCAAAATTAACTCAGTCTAAGCAACTGTACAGACAATCTACTGAATCAGGACTACTTGGCTTTATGTCAGGTGCACAGTGTCCAACCGGGGCACACAGACCCTCCCAACATTAGTATGAGTCCCCTGGCATAGATCAGTCTCTGCATGATCCCCCCAACCCACTTACTATGCCTTGTTTGATTGATAGTCAGTGTGATCAAATTGGCAAGAGACCTTTTTTACAACACTGAATGGCTGGCCCTGACATGAAGTGCAGCCTGTGGTCCATGTTCTCCTGTTCAGTGGATATTGTGCATCATATGTGATGTCTAAATAGTTGGTCCAACAAGAATTTTCACTTGACAGTCACTATGCAAGGTCTGTGCTGTTGCCAATTATTCTGTTCATTTTTGGTGCATACCATTGTCAGCCTCTGGATTTCATTCCCACCTCTGTGGTACAGACAGATGAAATCCTGATGATGCCTCTGATAACCTGAGTTC
The DNA here is from genome assembly GCF_019279795.1 of Protopterus annectens. NCBI lineage: Eukaryota > Metazoa > Chordata > Ceratodontiformes > Protopteridae > Protopterus > Protopterus annectens. The sequence continues at coordinate 1,077,264,966 of NC_056739.1, forward strand.
GACTTATGACTTAGAAACTGGAACAACTGAGCAGGGGAGGGTGGGAGTGAGCAACTGATGCCAACTAGCCCATCCTGAGGGGAGAAATCATTGGTTCCATTTAGCTATTTATCACCAAGCAAGTGAACGCCTGCAGGCAATGAACAAGGCTGTAGACCAGGGATGTGAGCTTAGTCCAGTCAAACCAGTGGTAGTAGCCATCTATAGTGTGTGTGTGGGAACATGCACACACACTGGAGGGAGGACATAGCTTAGCCTTTTACTGTGGTGAGGGTGTTCGTATCAGCCACCAGAAGGGAGAGGGGTAGAGCATAAACAGAAAAAGCCCTTACATCTGACAGAATCACATATCTGTGATTGGTTCTCACCTCTCATGAAATGAATTGGTTGGGAATGGCTCGTCACCCTGAAAGAAAAAATGAATGGCCATTAGATTGTAGGAGCTGATGGTCAGCAAGCAGCTGGGAACAAAAAAAAAAACAGTAAGAGACCTTTGAAGTTCAGCTGGTGGAGATCTGTTCCAACCAAATTACTTTGATGGATGAGAGTGTAGAGAGATTCCACATCAAAGATGGAAGTAAACACACATCATATTTTTGGTGAGAAACACAAACAGATGCAGAGGAGGCATGTTAACTCCACATAGTCACTCAGAGTCAGGATGGAACCGTGAATCTTGCATGTGTGTGGTAAAGATCTTAACCATTACATAACTGTATTATAGTGCAATGCAAAATAAGTGATTCCTGTATGGGTCACTTATTTTGTCATAAAATATGAATGCTGTTGAGTAGTTTCTTACTTCTTTTTTATAATTTGCTTTTGTTTGTTTACTAGAAGTTTCAACTAGGCAGAGCTTGTTTACAGTGGAGGCCCAAGAAAAGGTTCAGAACCTCAGGATTTACAACAAAAAATATAAATACAGTTTGTATAAACTCAAAAATTGAGTGCACACAGAGGGATATATTGGAGTTCTAAGACAATGGTAAATGTAATATGAACGAACAGCCTCTTGGCTATGAATTTATGCAAACACCTAAACCATTCAAGAAGAGTAGGTTGATTAGACCGTAAGTTGAAAAAAAAAAGAAAAGTTTCCTGAAGTGGCAGAATGACTTTTAACTTTGCTTTCTCTTCACTGCAGGATTTCTGCTTCAGGATTAATACTGACAGAATTTAATTGCAAACAAATGTGAAAAGCAGATGATGTTTTAGGTTTAGGTTAGTAATTTCTCTCTGTCTTTCTACTATTACATTGCATTTTCTGTATTTTCCATATAATTTAGTTTCATTTCATTAATAGTACCCTTTATGTGTGTGTGTGTGTGTGTGTGTGTGTGTGTGTGTGTGTGTGTGTGTGTGTGTGTGTGTGTGTAGATATATATATATATAAATATATATATATATATATATATATATATATATATATATATATATATATACATGCTACTTTCTGTTAAGATGTTTTCATACTGAACATAGACATAAAGGAGTGGATTCATGTTAAAATAATGTGTTGTGTTTGCAAATGATGTGTATAATGGCAGTACATGTTGTGTATTATGTGTATAATGGCAGTACACGTGTATAATGATGTGTATAATGGCAGTACGTGTTGTGTATATTGTGTATAATGGCAGTATATGTTTTGTATAATGATGTGTATAATGGCAGTACATGTTGTGTATAATGTGTATAATGGCAGTATACGTTGTGTATAATGATGTGTATAATGGCAGTACATGTGTATAATGATGTGTATAATGGCAGTACATGTTGTGTATTATGTGTACAATGGCAGTACATGTGTATAATGGCAGGACACATTGTGTATAATGATGTGTATAATGGCAGTACATGTCTATAATGGCAGTACACGTGTATAATGACGTGTATAATGGCAGTACATGTTGTGTATAATGTGTATAATGGCAGTATACGTTGTGTATAATGATGTGTATAATGGCAGTACATCTTGTGTATAATGTGTATAATGGCAGTATACGTTGTGTATAATGATGTGTATAATGGCAGTACATGTTGTGTATAATGTATATAATGGCAGTACACGTTGTGTATAATGATGTGTATAATGGCAGTACATGTTGTACAGTGCATAAATGCACTGATAATTATGCCATGCAAAATGAGTAGAACCAATAATTGGGCTCCAGGTTACCTTGTGAAGTTAATGACTTTTGTAAGTGTTACAGTAATTCTTGCTGCATTAGCTACAGGGAGGACCTAGGAATTTATTGTCCTGAAATGGTTCTCTTACAAGGAAATTTAACAACAAGCTGCAACTTGGCCTTTGCCACTATTTCTTCCACCACTGTAACCAGCTGCAGGCTGTACACTACTCAGAAGGCAGGCCTATAATACATTGCTCCCTATTGTCAGATGTGATGCAGCTGCAGAGAACTGATGATTAGGTTCCAACAGAAACTACTGCAAGGCTCAAAGGTATAACAGACAGTCTGACCATCATGAGTAAGGAAGCATGCTAAGTGAATGCCCCAAACTGCATAACATTCCTTTAAGTACTGACCCACTTGCAATGTACTACAATCAGCAATTCCCAGTGAAGGCACTAAACAAGCAGCTACTTACCTCGGCCAGGAGGTTGCTTTTATGGCTCTAAAATAATCCAAGCAAAGCCCTGTGTGGAACTGACTTAATTAGGCAATGCTTGTACTTGCTAAAAGTGTAGTACTAAGAAGAATGCCTTTGCTTTTTACATGTATATATTTTTTATTTATTGTGATTTCAGATGTAAAATTAATGTTTAATACTGACCTACAGTGAGTGTTACTGTAACTTCTAAAGACTTCATTACAGATTGTATTCTTACAAGGACATGTGACATTAGCCTTATTTGGACTGTCACAGATAATTGTTGTCATCATTCTGAAACTTCAGAGACTGTTTTCTCATGTTATTGTCAATGGAGAGGAGAACAATATATTCCATGCATGCTAAGTGAATAAACCCATAGTCCACTGGCAGATAACTCAGTCTGGTAGTTTAGCATACAGGGTTAATGCTATGAGCTGTTAATGAGTTGCAGCCTTAAAGGTCTGTGTTCAATTTCCGTAGGCTACAATTGCACACTGTGGCAGTTAGAAACTCATTTAAGCAGCTACTGTTCCAAAGTTCAGAGAGGAAAAAGAAAAGCTTTTGAGATCATTGAGTTTACATGGATAGCAAATGGATAAGAGAAAATGGGAAAATCAGATATTCATTTCCAGATACCGGCACAGGAGAGGTTCTTTGGACTTGTTCTGTCTGCAGCAAGACATTGGGCAGGATTCACGAAGCCTCCGTGTAAGAGTTACAAGGCTTACACGGAGGCTGCAGTTAAACGGTGTGACGTCAGCATGCCATGCATATTCATGAGGGCATGCTGACTCACACCCAAGGCTAACACAGTCCGTGTAAGAAAGTAGGGGGCGTGTCCGTAGGGTGAGCCCTGCAAACGGACACGCCCCCAGAAGAGTAACAGTCCCGAAAGTAAACCCCCACGACAGAGAGTCCGCGTAAATGTCAATAAACACAACACAACACATGCCCCCATAGACTATAAACATAAAATGGAAAAATGAACATGTTATATTTTTTTTATAAGTTTCAAAGATGTTTGCCCGTGAGTGCGCTCGTGTGCGCGGGAGTGCCCGTTGCTTAGCCACAGTTAGCAGTCAGTGGAAAAGCATATAAGATCTAAATATGCAAAGTAAGCCAAGAAGCAATAGATTAGCGGTAGAGACGTCGGCTGAAGAGGAGGCAGTCATGGTTCGAGCCCCCACAACATCAATTTTTATTTTTAGTGAAATAAGCACAAAATAATTCCCTGACATATATGTACATGTATAAAATTATTTTTATGTAAAATTAAATGAAATGGGCCATGTATTATGAAGAAATGTGTGATAATAAAAAAAAACAAATGTCAGAAGTGCCTATAGCTGAGCTACACTCTAAAAAGCTGAGTATATCTGCCCGTAGGTGAGCAGTGGTTTAACAGGTGTAAAATGAGTGCCCGTAGGTGAGCAGTGGTTTAACAGGTGTAAAATGAGTGCCAGTGGTTGAGCAGAGTTCTAACATGCTGAAACTATGTGCCTGCAGCTGAGCTGAGCGTAATATGCGTACTGACAGCCACATGACGCGTAAACCAGCGTAACCCGTTTGCGTGGAGCTGCGCACCGCGCCAACAAGATAACCGGCGGGCAACGTTGAGCAAGCTGTATCAAAACTGCCTTTACACAGACACACCGTCTAGCCTGTGTAGACAGTCATAAAATATAAAAAGCAATGGCCAGGCTCGAACTCAGGATACCATGCACCATAGTCAAAGTACTGAACCACTAAGCCATAACAGTTGCACTTAGCAATGCAGTAATAGCATATATATAGGAATGAATGGAAAGAGAAGCATGACAAAGCAGGTTTTGTGAAGCTGATACATTTCCAAAATGGCCAATCACAGATAAGTGCAGGAAGAACGGCATATATAAGCCCCATAGGCGGGAATACACAGCATAACTGATTGTGGAACCGATTTGCAGTCAGGATGGCAGGTGTAGGAGAGGGTAGTTGCTTCCGAGCACAGAGGTGGGGCGTTGAGAAGTCCAAATATATGGTTTGGCTCCTCGTCCATGATCATGAGGCCCAACTCATGCAGGGCCAGGTCCTGTGGGGAGCATATAAGGCTGAGGCGTGGGACCGGTTGGCGCATGATCTCACCAATGCCACAGGAATACCAAGGACTGGTGAACAGGTCCATCACCACCATGCAGACCTGAAGAGATGGAAGCAGGACCAACTGAACCGTTGGATCCAGGAGGCCCGGCAAATGCCCAACGCCCCACTACTGAGTAAGTTACATGTAATTATTTATGTAGAAAGTTAACCTAGCTGATATTATGGAGATGTGTATTCCAATATTACTTCATTTATATTGCAGCTGCAGGTGTCCGTTCTGCGAATCGTCGAGCCTATGCTGATAGGCTTGTGCGGTTGTGCCACCAGGCAGGTTAGTAATTCTCTCCCTGTAACTGTTAAAAAATATAAGTATGACAGCTTGCAAAAGAGTGCAGTGTAGTCACCTACTAATATAAAGTGCAAGTAACAGTGTAAGAGAGATTCTGTTAGTACTGTGTGATGCAGCCTGTAATCCAAAAATAAAAATGAAACAAGTCTGAAATAAAGATGTTCCACCTGTAATATAATAGTACATAACCTGCAGCAGGCTGAAAATTACAGCTACACAAGCTGAGTAAAACACGTGTGAAATATATCCCCGTTTAAATTCTGAAACTTGATACAAGTGAGACTGTTGGAAAGGATTGTTATAACCAAGTAAAACATGTCAATAAAGCCTAGAATTAAGTACCATCCTGAACTGTAAAAATAAAACAAGTGAGAGTGTGAGAAAGAGGTATGAATCCACCGATAAAGTTGTAATAACTCCTGAATAAAGTATACTGCAGTCAGTACCGAATGAAATGTATGTGACAGGCACAACCAAACAGAGAAATGTGTGGAATAAAGTACTGAAGCTGGAATGTGTGTCACACAATTTGGATATGTTGCTCTCAGTTTGCAATATGCAGATAGTATGGTTGTATGAAATACCAAACATCCATAGTTGTCTAGAGCCATATAAAGCAAATGTAGTAGGATGCTGTAGCTGAACAGAGCCAGATATGAATGTGTATGAATAAAAATGAAATGTATATTGATGTAGCAGTAACATTCCTATCACCAACATGCATAAGTTTACACATAGGAAACTGTAGTCAGACCTGTAGTGTGTATATATCTGCAGCTAGTAGAAATGTACAGCACATGTATAGGTATTTGAAGTTGTTAATGAAATATTTCTTCACCCTACCCTATAACCACAAATAATCCATTCCACGTGAAATGGGTATGTGTATTCACAATTAACTCCCCTGGACAATTGTCCTGTTGGGTCATACATATTTGCATGTACGTTGATGCATGTGCCCTGTTCATACATCCAAACCTGATGGCCTGTTGCCATCAATCAACCCTGCATGTTGTTGGATTGTGTATTGTTGTTCAAATTATGCATGTGTTATGCTTGCTGTTCAATGGCTTGAATTTATGGGTGTTTGATTAACGGGAATACTAATGCATGCTGTTACAACTAATTGTGAATTGTATTGCACGTTACTAACCCAAACTGTCATTAAATAATGCAAAACATAGGACAACAGGGAAGGCGGGTTCCAGCAAACCCATCTCTCCCACCTCAGCTGGCGAGTGCACCTGGCAGTAGTGCCCAGGCCGGACCCTCCTCTGGTGGCCCTGTGCCACCTGCGGGTGGAAGCACTGCAGTGGATGGGGCATGTCCCCCCTCTGCAAGCGTGGCCGGAGGAGAACATCCACTCATGCTCCGTAGTGTCCAGACTGTGGTGCGTAGGGAAATCAGGCACGCTGTGCTTGGGCCCCTACGCCAGCTTGAGGCACAGGTGGCACAACTCATGGGCATGCCTGCTGCCTGTCCTACACAGCCCCCAGCACAGCCTCGTCCTGGGCAGTGAAGGCACAGTGGCTACTGCCCATGGGTGGGGATCTCAGTTCCACTGTTACCATCTGTGGGCTCATGGGCTCGAGATATCCAAACATCCGTCCCCGTCAATTGTGTAACCCCCCCACATGTGTCATACACCACCCCTGTATGCGTCTTGTTTGTCTTGTCTGTTAACCTCCCCTACCTACCTCCCCAGCTATACCTACTTCCTGTACCTGACATACCACTCTCACCTGAAAAAAAAAGGGCACTCTGTACCCACAAAAAAATTATGCCCCATACATAGCTGCCCATTTTGCACACATGTCTGCTGGATATGTAAACTGGCAATTACAATTGGCTGTACAACAAATATTGTTGTCCTCACACCTCTCTCAGGGTTGAAGGTTTCAAATTTCACACCAAATTACAAACATATGCACAGCTGTTGCTGACGAAGAAATGGGCAGCTATGGGCCTTTCCTACATCCCTCCTGCAAAACCCGAACTTGTTTTCCTACTGTCCTACCCTTTTTTTGCCCCCTTTTTCACCAATTTCCTATCTCCCCATTTACTTTTCTTTAAAAGAAAATAGCGTGGGTGTGCACGAGAGTAAGCACTTTTGAGCAGTAGTAAGCGGGAGTGCGCTTCTGTGCGCTTAGCTAAGCGTGTGTGCACGAAGCTAAGCGGCAGTGCGCATGTGTGACCTCCGCGCAAACCAGCGCTAACCCGCTTACAACTGCTTAAAAGTGCCTTAGTCACTCTGAATGACAAGGCCTGTAGTTTTCTCAGCAGCAAAATAAAATACCTCCATCAGTCTCGAACCCAGGACCTTGGAAACACTAGTCTGCATGACTTACCACTGAGCCATGACTGCTATACAAGAACATTGTGCTGAAAGAAATATATCATAAAATAGTAGGAATTAATGTAAGGGGAATATAGCAAGTCTAGTACACAAAGCATGTCATGTATATTTACTGTCAAATCTAGTGGATTTGTAAAATAGTACTGTGTGATGATAAACAGCCATGCTAGTTGGTAGCTAGTAGGTAATAATGTCACAGTAGCATCTGGCAAGCCACACACATACTCAGAGCAGGATAAACACTGTGACTAAGTTACAGGGATGTCCCTGATGTGAAAACAAATGTCAACTGTGCCCCACTGACACGCTGTGAAATGTACTAACAGTAGGCAGAAAGATGTAACTACACATGCAATGGTAACTATGAATTACTGAAAGTATGCACCACTTGCACGTCACAAATGGTGTAATACATATGCTCGGAATAACCACAGTCACAACTGCAGAATATCAGAATATTTCATTGGAGTATCCCACTGATATGTACCATTCCATGAGGCTGATAAAAGATGCACCTGAGAGTATCTGAGGCCTGCTCAGCAGCATGATCAAATACCCTTGTATGTGTCAAGGCACACACCATGGCCAGACCACACTGCATGCAGTAACACCCTACCACAACAAACACATAGGGAATTGCTGCCCAAACAGATATAGCAAGCATTACAAGCTGAGAATGTAAATGGAAAATAGGAAAGCCATAGCAACACATTACAGGAAAGACACCTAGCAGGCATACAAGGAGTGAATGTAACAGATTGCAAGAGCCACTGCTATATACCAGTTACACCACAATCCCCACAGGAAAGCACACACACCCATATACACAGTATTTCTAGTTGTAGGTGTCAGTTTACATACACGGAGAAGAGGATACTGGAGGAAAGAATACTCAGCTTACAGAACAACATGCATTGCAGTGTCTACAACACAGCCTGAAATATGAGAGACATACCAGCCCTTACACTCACAGAACAGTGTCCACAGCAAACCAGCATGGTCCCCACCCTGATAATCTGAAAGGGCTACGCCTACCTAACAGACCTTTTTATAGCACTGTCCTGAAATCACAGTGAGAACTGCAATCACTACACAACAGACTGCATGCAATTAGTAAATGCTGGCTAACAATTGGTGCAGACGCCATCACATGGACATGTGCAGATACCTACAAAAGCATCCTGTACTCCCAGTCCACACATGCAATACTTTCATTGCACCCTGTGTGGGGGGGGGGGGTTGAGAGAGAGAGAGAGAGAGAGAGAGAGAGACCCCATAACAGTAACAACAGAACAAAGAGGGTGACAAGCAGGCCAAGTAACCGCAAGCCAATGCAAACAGCTGCAACAAACACAGGTAATGTAAAGTACTAGTATAATAGTCTACATTCCGTAAACCCTCCAGATGTCTTATTGGTCTGTATCTATGTATATGAAGATGTGCATAGGGCCGGGGACATACTGCAACTGTCACTGAAGGCTCTACATACATATGTATGTGAAGGTAGCTATGTGCACATAGCAATGTAGGTTGTAGTGCAATGTACAAGTAGGTTGTACAGTAATGGATGTTCATCAGTACATTACTGTGTGTATACATATGTGGAACTAAAAAGGAGTATATATAGATATATATATATATCATGTGTATACATATGTATATCGAGATATGTATGTCTATATATATAATATGCATATGTGTATACATAGATAGAGAGGGATGTAGAAATACATAGACATGTATAGTTTCAAAGTGTCATAGTTTAGTACTGGGCTATCTGCACACAGTGTACAGAATACATTTAGAAAATTGCACCTCTGTATAATAGTGACACAGTGAAGACCCCCTTACATAATAGCATTAGTTTACTATGCCTCTGTCTAGTAGTGACACAGAGATGACCCCTGGTGTAAACCGATGATCTCCCATCCACTTGTCAAGAATTCACATGAAGAGAGTCAGTGAGGGTCTCAGCCTAACATGAACTGGGATCCTGTTCCACAGTATGGGAAGCCTCTGAGTCATGGATCTGTCCCTACAGCATGTCCTATTCATATTTGTGCTGAGGTTTAAATCTGTAGCTCTTATGGTTCTGATGGATTTGGATTTTATGAGATGGAACATGTCCATCAATTCCTGATTGGACATGGCCTTGTACGTCAGGCACAGATCACCTCTAAGTAGGCGGTATGATATGGAATAGAGCTGTAGTTTATTTAGTCTGGCAGCATATGACATTTGCTGGAGACCCTTGATCCTCCTGGTGAGGTACTTATGGGGTCCCCCTAGCTGTTGCAAGTGCCAGGTGAGGTACATACCAAATGGGGCATAGTACACAGTCATGGGCCTGATAAGGGAGGAGTATAGGGGTACAATAACCTCCTTTGATCTGGATGTGAATCCCTTCATGATAAGGTGGGCAAGGTAGGAAGTCTATCCAACCACTTTGGCAACGTGGGTGTCAAATGAGAGGTCAGTATTGATTTGTGTCCCCAGGTCTCTGATTACTTTGTCTGTACTCAGTGGGTTACTGTCTATGTGATAATATGTGGGTACCTTGTCTTTCCCAAAGGGTATGACTATACAGTATTTGTCATGCAGTTTAAGGCCATGACTCTGGCACCAGTTGTTGGTTTCAGTGAGGCCTTTCTGTAGGATGTATGTGTCAGCTGGTGTATCGACTATGGCGCCTAGTATGCAGTAATCTTTGAACATTGTCAGCCACTACCCTCCCATGTTTGCATCCACATCTGAGAAATAAATGCCGAACATGAGGGGTCCCAGGACAGAGCCCTGTGGGACACCACTTGTGACTGGCTCTGAGTCTGACATGGCACCAGTGATTTTGACTGTAGGGTTTCTATCCGTTAGCCGGTTTGCAACACATCTTGTGACATATGAATTTACATTTAAGCTGTTGAGCATGTCTGTGATGCCAGAGTGGGGTATTGTGTCGAAAGCTTTAGCCAAGTCCAGGTAGGCTGTATGGACTGCTGTGCCCTCGTCAATGGCTCTAGTGACTGTTTTGAAAAGGTCAACCATGTTCAAAAGGCAGGATCTGCCATCTACAAAGCTGAACTGGGTGGGATCAAGTGCCTGTAAGTCCCCAATGTCTCTGTGTATGAGTTCCATAATGATTCTTTCCATAGCGTTGCAGACCAGGCTGGTTAAGCTTATGGGGCGGTAGTTACCAGGGTCTGTAGAGGCGCCTCCTTTGTAAAGTGGGACTAATGTTGCTGTATGCCAGTGTCCAGGTACATATGCTGTAGTAAGGCTATGGTTAAATAGCATTATATGTGCGGGTTTAGCACACAACCTGCGATACCGTCGGGTCCCATTGATGCTGTGTTTATAGCTTTGCTGAGGGCGGTACTCAACTGGACAGCTGAGATGACAGGGAGGTTACAGTCAGCTGGGACATGTAATTCTTCATTTGGGGGTGAGGGAGGGGAGAAATCTGCACTGAACCTGTCTGCCAGAATGTTGGCAATATCTGTGTGTTCAGTGTAGTTTTTGTCACTGTGAACTAACTCTGAACATATCTGAGGGTTTCCACCCAGGTGTCTAACATATCAGAAGAAGACCTTGTGGTTATCTGTAGTGTCCATAGCAATTTTCCTCTCAATGTTGCCCTTGCATGTTTGTATGAGAGAATGTAGCTTTCTACTAGTGCTGATCAGAGATGCCTTATCTTTATGGAATTCTGCTCTGTCGTGCAGTAGCTACCTTCTTTTGTTATACAATTTGTTCATGGCTGGGGTCCACCAGACAGGATGCCCGCCCTTGGTGGAGAGGGTCTTGGTTTTATTTGGGATTGCATGATCCATGCATTCTTGGAGATGTCCGTAGAAAGCATTTGTGAAGGAGTCTGCATTGTGGGATGTGGTTTCCACTGGCCCAGTGGGCTTAAAGGATACCAACTCAGTTTTAAGAAGTGTAAAGTCAGCATTTGAGAGGTTTCTCACTGTAGTCTTTTGTGTTGTGGGGGAGGTGGGATATGCATATCCAGGGTGCTTAGTTAGTGGTCAGATGTGACTAGTGAGGGGTATACTTCTGGTGTGTAGCACATTGTCCCCATGTTTGTGATGATCAGGTCTAGTATACTATCTCCCCTTGTGGGAGAGATGACTAGCTGTTCCATTGCATTTGACTTAGTGAATTCCAGGAACCTTTGGGCTAGGGTGTTTGGGCTAGAATAATGCACCCAGTGTATGTTAGGGTAGTTGAAGTCTCCCAATATGATGGTGTGTGGTGGGACATTCATATCCTCCAATGTCTTCAGGAAGGCTGACTGTGGTTCCTGAGATTCGGAGAGTGGTCTGTAACATGCTACCAGTTGTATAGCAGGTTTGCCTACAATTATTTGCACCTGGATGGTCTCTGATGCTTCATGTGTTGCCACTATTCTGGAGGTGTGGGTGTCCTTCATGAATACGGACACTCCCCCTCCCTTTTTGTTTTGGCTCGAGTTTTGGGGCCAAAAAGCATGATACGAGGTATAGCCTGGTACTGCTGGTGTACTCTCAGGAGCCTTGAACCAGGTTTCACTTACTGCACAGACATCGAGATTGATAGAATATGTACGTACAGATATATGTAATACACACATACATATATAGATATATGTAGATACATATACATATACAGATAGATCTGACTGACAACAGATATGTCTGTATATGACTATCTCTCTCTCTCTCTGTCCCACCCCCTCTCACTCTCACTCTCCCTCTGTCTCTCTCTCTCTCTCCCCTCTCTCCCCACATCTATATGTATATATCTATATCTATATATATATATATATATATATATATATATATATATATATATATATACATATATATATATATATATATATATATATATATATATATATATACACAAACATATATGTATATATCAGACTTTTCTCTCATTCATACAGGAAGTTCTCAATTTATATATGTATATATATATATTTATACAGATATATACATATAAATAATATATATATATATATATATATATATATATATATATATATATATATATATATATATATATATATATATATATATACTGAGTGAGGCACATGTTTGCAGATGTATTGCAACAGGTGCCTGGTGACAAAGGCATGGAGTGAGCACTAGTGTGGATACTGGAGTACCATACCCCATTCCAAAACACTGACACCAGTAACCACCACATATGTGCATGCCTGCCCACCACTGCATGTGTCAGGGGGGGACAGGGGCAACAAGTGTACAATAGGCTCCCCATTGATATACACAGTGGCACACTAGTCCTGTAATACCTGTACATGGAATGTGTCAGCGGACATGGTGTGTCTGCTATGGACATGTAGGTCACTGTGTCCCTCTACACCCCACAATGTCCTACACAGTATGTACCTCCCATGACAGCTACAGATATGGAGAAGGACACCGATATATGCAAGTAACTGTGTCAATGCACTCAAACACATTACCTATGCAGAGTGACTGACAAGACCACAGAGTGCACACAGACTACCTATATAGAGGTTACCACTGCTGGATATACATAGTTTGGTCACACCCATGACAGTTGTCCAACAACCATGGTAACACCTCCAACATCCACAACACAAATTACCTATGTCTGTTGTCCTTGTCACTGCAGTATAGAGCACATGGTGGAGGTACAGGTCCCTACCCACAGAAACGACATACCCTGGAGTAAACCACACAGAATTAAGAAGCAAGGCTCTGCTCCCCATGAGTAGATGTCAGACATACCCCTGCTGAATGTTATGCAGATAGGTAATATGCCATATGAGTCATCCTGTGTAACTGTTTGTAAGGAGCAGGTACGATCATAACACATGTGTCACAAGGGGCAGGGTAGCATAACAGTATGCTGCTGTAGGCCCAGGGCCAAAAGCATACTACCTACCTAAGACACAATGCACACCCATGAACACATTGCAAACCAAATATGTGAGGTGGAATGAGTGTGCCAGTGACTGGGTGCATGTTATGTACTGGTGTGACTGCTCACCATGACTGTCTGTCATGGTAGTGTATGTCCTTGGTATGAGGCCAGAGACAGATGTGTGAGGTATTGCAATCAACACATACTACATTGCCATATGTTGTGCTGTGTTACCCTGTATGTCACTGTGGTGTAGGTAGGGTTATGGCAAGTAAGAGTAGTGTGCATTACCAGTGAAATATGTAACGTGCAGTGCATGCAGTGCATGGGTTAATAATGTTCCCCATACAGTACCTTGATACTAACCCCCTGTGTGAGGTTGTGCATTGGGTATGAGCCAGTGTGCTGACTGCTGCAGTATACTAGTCTGTCATATGGAGTGTGCCAGTTACTGTTGCACAGTTGTCAGATGAGCACTGATATCTGGTCATTTACATGTGTATCCCCCAATAGACAGACAGATGCTCTATATGGTGCTTAAGTTATATCACTACAGTCGAGTATTATGTGTGCCATAGTTTGCTGACATATATTGCTGACATATTTTCCTTCTCCTTTTCAGGGCTATGGTTCACCAGTGAAACCCTGTGTACTCTGCTGCGGAGGAGGAAGAGATACACCAGAGCCCGGTGCGGGATTTCGCAATACTCTTTTCCTGCACCAGCCAGAACCAGCAGGAGAGGGCTGCTCTGTGGCAAGACCTGGTCCGTCGGGTAAATGACATAGGCACACATAACCGGACATATGAGCAGGTACACCATCACTGCAGTGATTTAATTAGAAATGTCCATCAGCGTGTGTCGGATATCCACAGGCAGCAGCTTGCCACAGGTGGTGGGGTGGCTAGACATCCCCCCCTCACCAGACTGGAGGGACTACTCCTAAGTGTTGTGGCTCCAGCCCAACAGCAACAACAGCAGCATACATGTGTAATGATGGAGGCTGGAGCCACCCAGCAGCAGGACACGGAGCATGCAGGTAACATGCCATGTGTATAGTTGACCATTCTGTACACTGTTAGGTTATGCATGTGTGAGGTGTGTCCTCGGTTTGTAGCTGTAATCTTGGTTATTATTGTGCAAGAGTGATATTCTCAATATCAGCAGTAGACCTGTGGAAGCTAACTGTTGCACTACTGAACTGTATCGTACTCACAGTATCAATGGCACAGTTGTGCCCACTGACAATAAATGTCTCATTTCTGCAGGTCCCTCTGGTGTAACAGCAAGGCAGCCTATCCATGCTGGTGAGTGTGTAATAACATTACCTTCAATACTCTTGATGCAATGTGTTTGATTGCAGGTGTGTTTGTGTCTGTGTGTTGATATCTCATATACTGAGTAGTGTGCATGTGCCCATGTGTGCATGTGCACCATGTGTACATGTGTGCATGTGTGCATGTGTGCATGTGCCCATGTGTGCATGTGTGCATGTGGCCATGTGTGCATGTGCCCATGTGTACATGTGTGCATGTGCCCATGTGTGCATTTGTGCATGTGTGCATGTGCCCATGTGTGCATGCACCCATGTGCCCATGTGTGCATGTGTGTGTCAGTGGTGACATTGTGTACACATTGTAAACTGTGTTTTCTGTCTTACTCCCACAGGTTCTGGTGCTGCTCTGGTGTTGTGCAGCAGGGAACCTGAATCAGCTGCTGTGGATAGCAATAATGATGATACCTGTGTAATGGCACAGGGAGGTGTGCTAGGATCCGTCATTGGTCAGCCAATTGACAGTACACAGCTGTCGACCCCATCAATGTGCACAGTCATCCTGCCAATACATCCCTTGTCACCAATGTCCCCAGGGGATGGACAGGATACAGTGGGCATTGACCAGGGTAATGTGGTATCGGTGGCACATGCATCCCCACACAGCAGCCATGGCTAGGGTCCTGACATGATACCACAAAGGCAGACGTTTAGGGGTTCTCGTGGGAGCATCGGTGGGCGTACTGCCCCTGTCAGATGTGCCCACAGAGGTCTTTCAACCTCAGTTATGTTTCGGGCTGTAATGCAGGCACAGTCACGTATGGAACGGTACACCAGACAGGGTCTGAGGGAGCTGAGAGCATGTCGCACAGATATGAGTGACAGTATGCGTGATGTTGCAGCTGCCATCCGTAACTTCACCGAGGTCATTGACAGACATTGGGGGGACACATTAGATCTGTTCCACAACTACATGTCCATGAGCCAGGGCAATGGTGGACGGTTGAGGCGTCGACGTGGCCATATGCCAGCAACAGCAGCAGCTGGCAGCCGTCGCGGACGACAACAGGCCCGTGTCGCTCACATAGTGCCAGCAGCAGCCCCAGCAATGCTGGGTCTGTGCTGTCATCAGACCACCCCAGGAGACCACGTGCACGTGGCTCTGGACATTCCCAACAGGGACCTGTCTCCATTCACCAACCACCTGCTTCTGATGACAGTACCCAGTCTGGCTTAGTACCTGATACGGTCCGTAGCACCCCTGCCAGGCACAGGTTACGTGTCCGTGGCCACAGACAGTGATCTGCATGACCTGGCAGGTACAGTCTGTGGCTGTCCACAAACACCTGTATATGGCAGCCATGAGGTGGGACTGTGTGCATGCATACACACATGCAAATTGATAACACCTAGGGCTACCGCATACACTCACACACTGCATCAACATTGCCCCATCTTGTACTGCTGTCCCTCACCAACACACACACACAGACATGTCAATTGGTTGTATCAGTGGCAGACTCAGGCATACCAAGTACACACCCTGTGCATATGATGAAACTGTGCCACCTCCTGCAATCTGTAACATCGGTGCAGGAACAAGTTAACATGGTGCTGATGCACAGGGTGACTACATAGAAGTGTTGTAATAGTATAATGTTGACAACAGTACAGTGTAATGATATCATTGTGGGTATATTCCAGCATGCCTGATGCAGTTACAGTATGAATGTCATTGTATTGTTTTGTACACCCATAGTAATTACCATAGTGTACTGTCTGCACATCTTTGCATACTGGTGGTGAGGCTGTCAAGAGATGGCCACCTACATAGGTAGCACAGGGGATATGAAAATGTACATATTGATACTCAATGATGGTCATGTCAACTGCGAGTTGCATGCTGTCCACACTTGACTCTGCAATGAGGATGTTTGAGGATGCTGATATCTGTGCAGTAATACACAACATGTTCAAGACTCACAAGAGCACACTAGCACTACAAGGTCACACCTCATACCATGCATGACAGCACCATAACACAGAGCTAACTATGACAGGAGGGAGAGTCAACATACATGTCAAGGATACTGTGGTGCCAGGACAGGTAGCATACATCATACTAAGTCTGGAACTGATGAGTGAGGGCTCAGTGTCTGTTATTTGAAATGTGTATTATTACAGGTATGAGCACTTGGGTATGAGGCCAGTTATTCAACATTATGAAGGTACATGGTCTATACACTTGTGTGGGGTGGGGCTGGACCCAGCCCGTCTGACCTGTGAATGTCTGGGTACAGGCTTATAGTGCCTGCATATATGCACTGTTACCTACTGGAAGTCATACACTTTGTTTGTTGTAGCATAGTCTACATACAGGACTGCTGACTGTAGCTTTGTTTGTATGCATGTTTGCTTGTTATGTTCCTGAAACACTGATTCCACCTGCAGTGCAGATTTACAGTGCCTCTGTGGATCCCTAGTGACATCTGTATTGCTTACTGTACTGATGTCCATGTCTCACTTGACAGAACATCACTGTTTGTCCTGATTGCATGTAGGTTGCCTGTAACACATTGCATATGACTTACCTCACATTTGCTCAAGACAGCATTCATATATGCCAGCACTAACAAATCAGGAGCACTACACCCTCACATACTCACCTTGAGTACCTTGTTCCCCATTTGCCCTATGTGTCGTTAATTAGTATGGGATTCACAATGCTATGGTAGCATGTGCAAAGGTCACCTGTCAATCTACTGTCTGGTCCAGTTGGTGAATCTGTGAGTCATGTGGCAATGTTACAGCTGCCTCATGTACACAGACAACCCTCTCCCCTTCCCATAAACTTACAACACATGTGAGAAATGCAACCACATAGCCAAACTGGGGGCTAAGCTCTCTTAACTCAGTACTGGCATACCCTGACAGGTGGAGTGAGATACTACAGTGAATACAGTACCAGTCTCACATAGACCTGCCATGACCGCAATCCAAACACAGAAACACACAGGTACATTCTTGGACTCTCAGAATAGCATCCTGCCTGAGCAGCTGACACCTGCAAAGCAGACACACAAGCAAACGTTAAGCCAGAGCGGAGCACGTGCAACACATAGCTCACAATGCCTGTGTGCCAAACAGTCACAGGTCATATGGCTTGACAACACACCTGCTACAGTTGTAAGAGGTACCTCTATCGTCAGGTACACTGAGGTCCTGCTCACCAGGCTAAACAAGGTGAAGGTCACGCTGAGATGCCCTTCGGGCACTATGATCCACCGCATAACACAAGCATACAGGTCACTCCAAGGCATGTAGAAATATGACTCAGTCATTGTCTGTGCCAGTGTGTATGAACTGTGATGCACCTCCCTGAACTACATGTTAGGGGACATAGAGGGGCTCTCTGAGCTTGTGGCACAGGCTGGTATGACCCTGACCTTGAGTAGTATCTTACCCTCACTAAGAATGCTGCCACAATATGTAGACAGGATGATCAGTTTCTACAATTACCTTATGTTTCGGTGACATTCAAAGGGGATCTAATGCCTGTCAGCATGGGATTACATGCTGGATAAGCCACGTTGCTTTACTAGGGACAGCTTGCATCTGTCACCCATGGGCCATTGTATATTGGCAGAGGCTGTTGCTACACACATAGTGCCTTTGTATGCAAGGCTGACATTACATAGCCACCTACACAGGTATCACACGGGATAGGACACTAATAGTAATGCTACTCAACAGCTGCAGTGTAAACCTCAAGATGCATGCAGTGGAAACCGTCCTTAGCATGGGGTACAGCAATATCCATGCAGTAACAGACTCCTGGTACAAGGCTCCCAGGTGCACACCATCACTGCCAGGTCATACCTCATACCATGACAAGTCCCCTACACATGCACCAAACCAGAACAGGGGGGATGTATCCAAAGGCACCTCAGATACACACACCCCCAGGTTGGTGGCACAGCACAAAGCATCAGAGCCTATCCATGTGCAACTAACAGTGGATTAGACTGCCTTCAGGTTCATAGCCTGGCACACACCACCCTCACATACCCAGGAAACCCACTTGGCCTTCCTGACAACACTGGGAATATGACGGTCTCTACAAACACCATTATATGGGTGGACTGCAACTACCCAAACATAGAGTGTGAGCATTACTCTAGCTCCAAGACCCTATCTGAAGGGTTCTTAGCATTCATTCCCTGCATTGCTATGGAACAACTTGTTACCACTCCCACAAGAGGTGACAACATGCTGCACCTGTTCATCACCAACATGTGGACTATATGCTCCAGACCAGTCGTGTATCCCTCACTGGTGGGATGACACCATCTACAACTCACACTGTATATTCACATACCACATGCAGTCCCTGCACAGAACACCACAGTCATACAGTTGTCTAATGCATATTCCATGTATTCACATGAGGCAGGCTTCAGACATGGGTACTATTGAAGTTCACAGGTACATATGTGTAGGTGGCGCACACATACATCATGTGTGCATTGACATTACTGATATAATGTATGTCGTGCAATATTGGGAACAACACCCCACACACATGGATAAACTGTGTGACAAAAACACACATGGCATTTGTAGGATACAAACCCCTACCTAACTATGTTATGTCATTTGTGAGAGACGCAGTAGCAGAGTGTGCTATTTGCATTACTGAGAGGCTTGCTTCCTCCTGCTGTACTTATAGGGTGCTGACATCATCAGTGTTTAGACAGTGGAATATGCAGCATGTGTTGTGTTGTAATAGTTGCCAAAAGGGACATTTCTCTTACACACACACTACTCCCCCCCCCACGCAGTCACACACACACTGAGCACTTGCAGGATTCAACCCCCTACCTAACTATGTTATGACACTCGTGAAAGGCGCAGTGGCAGAGCATGCTATTTGCATTACTGGGAGGCTTGTTTTCTCCTGCTGTACTTATAGGGTGCTGACATCATCAGTGTTTAGTCAGTGGAATATGCAGCATGTGTTGTGTTGTAATAGTTGCCAAAAGGGACATTTCTCTTACACATAGAATTGCACACACACTACTCCCCCCCCACACAGTCACACACACACTGAGCACTTGCAGGATTCAAACCCCTACCTAACTATATTATGACACTTGTGAGAGATGCAGTAGCAGAGCGCACTATTTGCATTACTGGGAGGCTTGCTTTCTCCTGCTGTACTTATAGGGTGCTGACATCATCAGTGTTTAGTCAGTGGAATATGCAGCATATGTTGTGTTGTGTTGTAATAGTTGCCAAAAGGGAATTTCTCTTACACATAGAATTGCACACACACTACTCCCCCCCCCCCACACACAGTCACACGCACACACTGAGCACTTGCAGGATTCAAGCTCCTACCTATGTTATGACACTTGCAAGAGATGCAGTAGCAGAGCGTGCTATTTGCATTACTGGGAGGTTTGCTTTCTCCTGCTGTACTTATAGGGTGCTGACATCATCAGTGTTTAGTCAGTGGAATATGCAGCATGTGTTGTGTTGTAATAGTTGCCAAAAGGGACATTTCTCTTACACATAGAATTGCCAACACACTACTCCCCCCCCACACAGTCACACACACACTGAGCACTTGCAGGATTCAAACCTCTACCGAACTACGTTATGACACTTGTGAGAGACGCAGTAGCAGAGCGCGGTATTCAAATTACTGGGTATCATTTGTGCTTGTGACATATGTATAGTGTGCTGACATCATTATGTATGAAGAGATATGTGCATCTGTTACTATCCATCAGTACAGGGGAGAGCATATCTATGCATTAACTTTGCACAGGTACAGTGGCCTACTGTACTGTGGAGGCAGATGCCAAATACACTGTGGATAGCCTTCTGTATTCCCTAGGGACAACAGCCTAGTATTGCACTCTACGGCCATATGTTTACCTGTCAGATGCAAGTATCTGTTGCTCATATACTGTTTGTGGGTCTTTATTGCCATAGCTTTCCCTATCTCTATGAACAACTTGTGTACTGTAGAAGATGTTTGCATATGAGTGGGATCCAGTACTTTACTTATGTCTCTGTTGTAATTTCACTGTGTGCACTGGGCAGATTTCTGTATTGTGGGAGGTTCCTGTGTTAATACATACAAATGCCAGATATGTGCGTGCAACTGCTGAACTGTGACATGGCCTAAGTGTGTGAGCATGCCCAGTTCACAGTTTCTATGGCTTCTTGACTGACACATCTCATTTATCTAAGTGTGTGAGCATGCCCAGTGTGAACTTTCCTTATGTTGGGATCTGTGGACCACCACATTTGTGTTTGTGTGTGGACGTCATCTATATTTCACATGTACAGTTGAGTGTTGGACATCAAGTTGTGTTCTTACTGCCCAACTGCTTTGTGTCTGAACCTAACAGGCATTATGCTGTGCCTGCAGGGTCGCCATGGGATAGTTTGCATACAGTTGTCAATATCCTTTCCTACTGACCTAACAGTGTATTGTCGTATAGTGTACTGGTGCAGTACTTTCACTGTGGTAGACAGTATCATCGGTTTCAGTACTATCTCTGCTTGTAATATTTATAGTGAGCACACCAGACTGGTTGAGGGGCAGTTGTGCAAATATGACCATGTTGCATTTTGTTCGGATATGGACAGCATAGTACATGATTGTCCGACATTGTTAATGTATTCCACAACTTGTGTGGACAGTGACAAACAATGGCCATGTGCCCTAGTCCATTGGTAATGCTAGTCAGAGAGTGTTTTTCCTTCATCACACATTTACTGGTGTTTGCCATGACATATGTCAAGGTTAGTGTGCTGTACCTCTGCCTACCCGTGACATACAGGTGATATCCAGGGTACACCTACCATCTCCCATCCAGTCATCATGATTCCTCTGGATGACAGTCAATGAGGGACTCCCTGGATAACCTGTACGGGGAGTTTAGTCATGAGTGGAGTGAGCTTCTGGGTTATGGACCAATCGGTACAGCATGTCCTGTTTATGTCTGTGCTGGGGTTCAGGCCTGTCAGCTGCATAGGTCACCAGCATTCAGATTTCACATGGTGCCAAATGTCCATTGATACCAGCTTGGTCATGGCTTTATACATCAGGCACAGTTCACCTCCAGCCAGGCGGTATGGCACTGTGTGGAGCTGCAGTTGGTTTAATCAGGTGACACATGGCATCTGTTACAGCTCTGCGATCCTCCTGGTGGGGTATTTGTGGGGTCTTTCCAGTTGATGCAGGTGTCTGCTAAGGTACATCCCTGAAGGGCCATTGTACACAATTGTGAGGCTGCTGATGGATGACTGGAGAGGCACATTGACCTACCCTGACCTAGCTGTGCTTACCTTCATGATTAGGTGGGTATATGGTATGTTTCTGTAACCACTACAGACACATGGTTATCACATGCAGGATATTTATCACCTTGTGTCCCCAGGTCTCTTATTGCTCCTGATGTACTTACTGGGTTAACACCTATGTGGTAATTTCTGGCCATGTACTGTGTTTCCACAGGGGATGACTATACACTATTCTGCATTTAGCTTGTTGACATGGCTGTGGCACCACTTGTCTGTTCCTATGTGTGCCTTTTGTAGGTTGCTTGTGTCAGCTGGAGGGTCCAATATGGTGGGCAGTTTGTAGTCCTCTGTGAACCTGTTCAGACACAGTCCTTCCATGTAGGCCTGTACCTATGTGACATATATAGCATACAAGAGAGGTCCCAGGACCATCCCTTGTGGGATGCCAGTTGTACCTGATTTGCAGTCTGACATGGCTGCAGCATGTCTGACCAGGTCAGTTCTGTCCTTGAGCTGGTTTGCAACCCATCTACTTGGATAGGGGTTTATAGTTAGGCTGGTGAGCTTATCTGTTCTGACCAACTAAGGTACTGTATGGAAGGGTTTAGCAAGGTCCAGATAGGCTGTGTGATCCACATTCCCCACATCAATGTCCTTGGTGCGCGTTTCACATGAGTCAGACGTGTAAGGGGCAGGATCTGCCCTATGACAGCCACACTGGGTAGGGTCCAATGTCTGTAGGTACCCAATCTCATTATTCATGGGATCCATGATCATCCTCTCCATTACTTTGCCAACCTAGATAGTCAGGGTTGAGGGATGATAGTTTGCAGTATCCATTCAGGCACCACCTTTGTGGTGAGGGACCACTGTTGCTGTACACTGCTCTTTGGGTACATATCGTGTGGTAAGACTGATAGTGCGCAGTAGTGCTATTTGGTGTTCCATTCTTCTTACAGTACTTGTTGGACACAACCCAGGACACCATCTGGTACCATTGATGCTGTGTGGTGTGTTTTGTAGATGCTGGATGTTACCTCAGCATCTGCAATGTCAGGGGGCCAGCACTCTGCTGGGATAGATATTTGGCAGTTAGGTGCTGGTGGGGAGTTTGCAAAGAATCTGTTAGGTAGGATGTTGGCAATGTGTGTGGGTTTGGTGTATTGTTTGTGATATTAGAGTACTGCAGAGCATATCTGTGGATTATCACAATGGTTCCTACCATCAGGTAGGACAGCTGTGTGATAATCCTTTGTGTCCTGCACAATTTGTATCGTCATAGGTTCATAGGTTCATATTAGGCTATCTGCTCTGGCCTTGTTTGAGCATGGACAGACTGTGTGTGAGTTTCGACACCTCTTGCAATGTGCATATTATGGCCATGTAGGGTTTACTTTACTAGATGTGACACAGGGATGGCCCCCAGTGTACACCTACTATTTCCAATGCACTTCACCAGATTTCTCTTGTTGAGTATGAGTGTGGAGCTCAGCCTATCATGGACTGGGATTCTGTTCCAGAGTGTAAGGAGCCTCTGGGTTATGGATCTGTCCCTCCAGCACATCCTATTTATCTATGTGTGGAGGTTCAGATATCTCACTGTGGTGTCTCTGCTGGATTTGTGGTTTCTGCAGTGGAGCATGTCCATTCATTCTGGATTGGACATGGCCTTGTACATCGGGCATACATCACCTTTGACTGTGCAGTATGCTTGTGAATTGGGCTGTGGTTTCTTCAGCCAGGCTGCAGATGTCAAATGTTTGGATCCTTTATCCTGTTGGTGAGGTACATTTGGGATCTTTCTAACTGCTGCAGGTGTAAGGTAAGGTACATCTGAACCGGGGCATTGTTGTCATGTATGGGCCTGATAAGGGAAGAGTATGGGGGCACAGTGACCTCTCTTGATCTACATGTGCATCCTTTCATATTAAGGTGGGCAATATAGCAGGTCTTCCTGGCCACCTTGACAATGTGAGTGTCACATGACGGGTTACCGTCCACTTGTGTCCCTAGGTCCCTGATTACTTCTTCCATACATAATGGATTGCCACCTATGTCATACTTTGTGTGTGCCTTGTTTGGTATTTGTTGAGACATTCATACTCTGCAGTGTCTTCAGGAAGGCTGGCTGGGGTTCCTGGGTTTGTGAGTGTGGTCTGTCGCAGGCTGCAAACAGGGACGCAGTTTGAGCCACTGTTACTTGCCCATGGATAGTCCATGCTGCTTCTTGCTGTGGTACCAACCTGGGGTGTGGTTATCCTTGACAATTACTGATAGCCACACTCCTATTGTAGTGTGTTCCATGTTTTGGAGCTGTACAGCATGGTATGAGGCATAACCTGGTAGTATTAGGGTGCTCTTCTTGGCCTTGACCCAGGTTTCTGTTACAGACCAGATATTGCCATTCTCCATGCTGTGGTGGGTTTGGTCTGCATGCACCTTGCAGGTTAGACTTCTGGTGTTGGGTAGCATTACATCCAGGTTGTTATCCCTTGTGCTACCTATGGTGGTGGGTTTGTGTTTCCAGCCTTACCTATTCAAGGCACAGTGGGTGTGACAACAGCCTTTGCCATTATCCACACAGCAAGGTGTGCTGGGTGCGTGCCATCCCTAGCAGGTGGGGCATCATGTCTTGCTCAGCATGTCATCACAGGCTGTCAGCCATTTATTCCCCCTTGCTAACAGCAAGACTTCAGACAATTATTGTACTTGATCTTCTTGTCTTCATAGTGTGGCATCATGCTTGGTGAGGGTGAGTTGTTAGGCAGGGTCTTCATGTTTGCATATACTAGATGGTGTTACATTGCTTAACACATGGCAATCATGCCTCAGGTGGTGATGCAGGGCTGCCTCTGTCGGATGCACATACTACACTCCCTGTACATGTTTGAGAGCAGGTTGTGTCATGTTAGGCGTCCATGTTACTATATGAGTGAGTCAGAGAGGGGTATCATTCCCAGGGTTCCTACTGAGCCAGTATATGTGCTATGCGTTGCCTCTTTGCCAAGGCCAGGGCATACTGGGCATGCCTCCTTCTGCCTACTGGGGCAGGCTCAGGTTGTTCCTCCCCCGAGTCACGCTCTGCCTTTGATGGCCTTGGCAATGGTGGTGGGCTGTTTGTCCTGGCCCTATGCTGGTCCTGCTGCAGCTGTTTTCGCAGAATCATATTATGTAGTATAGCACATACCATGACAAATTGGGTACATGTAGTTGGTGAGTACTGCAAGGCTCCACCAGATGTGTCCAGGCACCGGAACCCTGACTTGAGCAGCCCAAACACACGCTCTATTACATTACGTGTTTGTGCGTGTGCCTCATTATGGCCTTCTTGTTCAAGTGTGTGTGCGATTCTGATGGGTGTCATCAGCCATGGCTCCAGTGCATATCCAGCATCCCTCACTAGGTGACCATGTGGGATGTCCCCATTGGCAAATGTCTGGTACAGCTGCGTCAAATGCCAGATATGGGAATCATGGTAGCTCCCAGGGCAGCCAGCACACACATTCATTATTATGCCCTGGGCATCACACACGACCTGGCAGTTGATGGAGGGGAAGCCCTTGCGGTTAATGTAGGCCCTACCCCGCTCACCGGCTGGTGCTTTGATGCGTATTTGCGTGCAGTCTATTGCACCCACTACCTCAGGGTATTCCGCTATTTGATGGAAGAGATGCATATTGCTGGCCAATACCTCACGGGAATTGGGGAAATATACATGATCACTGACATGTGCTGACATGGCATCCAGGAACTGGTGCAGTACCCTGGATGCTGATGCCTGTGATATCCCCATCATATCACCATTTGGTCTCTGGAAGGTACCTGTTGCTAGTATTCTTAGGCCAACACATACCTTGGTTTCCACTGGGATGGGTTCCCCTCTGTTGGTTCTGTGTGTGAGGCGTGGCCTGCACAGATCAACAATTTGCTGCAGGAGGTCTTTGTCAACTCTATAGCGCTCCACTATCTCCAGCTCATGTAACCCTTGGTAGGTAACCCTGGGCCTGTACACTCTTCTCCGTCTCCTCACTGTGGGTTGTCTGGCAGCATTTGCATTGTCACCACCCTCAGCAAGTCTCCTATGTCTCCTTATGACAGCTATGGCAGCCCCTAGCATGTTTGGTCTGAGTGCAGCTTTTTCAGTTTTCACTTCTACTAGCTTACTCCTGTCTTGCAGTGTCTCTTGAGAGAAACATACTGCAATGCTGTTTGCAGTGTTTTAAGTGCTGGGCTGGGCTAGGATTCTGCCTGTGTAATTGCCTGCTTCTAATTGTTTTCACCTGCTAGCTCTACCAGTATTCCCTGCTAGCTTCCTACTATTTCTTCTGCTTCCTTTTTCCTCTCTGTTTCCTCAGGGGGGAACAGTGTGCATACCAGCGAAAACACACTCACAGTGGCTACCACGCGTGCACACATGCTTACACGGCCTAGAATCTGCTTATTCGGGTTTAAACGCGCGCACACCAGCTTAAACATGTTTACAGATCTTTAAACAGGTTCCTACATGCTTACTCTGCCTTACACGCGCACACTCTGTCTTACTCCCGCCTCCCAGCGTGCACACGCATGCATGCATGCACAGCAAGAAACTTTGGTGTTGGCCACAGTGTACACCTTACATTTCTTGACTTTCCCATGCTTATCTGTTGACACTCCTCTTTTTATGCTGTGTGATTGACATCTTTCACATACCACTTTGCTCCAATGAGCTTGATTTCTTACTGACATTCCCCCCTGTGATGTCACCTATCTCCTACTCTGTTACTCCCCCTTATCTAACTTTTACACTACACGGAATGTGCTCATTTGCTATATGACAGTGTGATTCACTATCCTACCACTCATTTACATAGGATTGCCTACTAATGCTTAGTTACATGTCTTACACTCAGCTACCCCCCTTAGCAACCACTAGACGGCGGCCATGTTGTTTTCGGTCTGCTAGTCCCTGCATTGCAAGTCCATGCATTACATAAAACCCACATTTGTGGGTTTCAAACCTTTATATTTATGTCTTATTTAGTGCAGCCCGTTTGTGCGGGGCTGTGCTGCGTTTAAACATCGCTGATCGCCGAAAAAAAAAAAACTTATTTTATTTCATGTTTGCATCGGGTTACCGTGCCAATGGCCAGATATTTGGCCATTGGCATGCTGCCTGCTACACATGCACACTTTATTTGCTGCTGTCATGGCTCCATTGTGTTATTTGCAGTAAAGTACTCAGTTGTCAACTGAGTACATTTCTGCACATAACACGGCTCTTACACAGGCTGGTTTCAGCTTCGTGGATCGCTAATCTACCTCATTTGCATGCCTTTCGGCTGCAAGTGAGGTAATTAGCATATCCACGCCCTGCCCATGTAAGAGACGTTTTAGTTGGTCTCTTACATGGGATTTCGGGCTGTTCCTGGATCGCGATGGCTGCATGGAGTCTTACACGACTCTTAGACTCAGTGCAAGCCATCGTGAATCCTGCCCATTAGTTTTATGCTACTAGCACACAATGTACCAGTCCTACTTTATAGTCATCCTGTAATGCAGAATGTGTCTGTAGCTTGTGTTGTTACTTTGCCTTGAGTTACCCTTGAAAATATCTATGCTGTTATTAAAATGTATTTTTCTGTATTTATGCCTGTAAATGTGACCCTATGATTTCAGTGTGCCTAACAGTGAGCAAAGCTTAAATAGCATGGTGTGAGTAATAGTAGCCAACTCTGATTTTATATGCCTTTATATTTCAATTAATGTTAAATTCTAATTCTTCCTGTGAATAATTATTCCTTGCTTTTTCAATTCTGTATTGTCACATCTCTGCATCACTGCATTGTGACCCAGGATCTGACTGCAGTGGCTTTTTCTTGGTCCAGAATGTCTCAATCAATTAGAATGCAAATACATATAATGAATACTTTTTGCATCACATATAGTTTTGAATTCAACAGATCAAAAAAATTCAAATGCCAGGAGCAGAAAGAGTGTATATGACATAGTTAAACCCTGCAAAAAGACATATGAATGTGGAAATATAAATTCATTAGCTGAGCGCTGTAATTTATTGCCACTTCCTCTGGGAGTACACACAACTATATATATATATATATATATGGGTCTACTTCGGGAGACCGAAACGACGATTCGCCGACACGCGGGAAGAGAAGACTAAATGACCGACAGGTAGGTTTACCGACCGGGAGATTCACCGACAGCGGAAAGACCGACAAGGGAAATGCGTGACATGATGAGTGTCGACAGTTACGGAGTTAGGAGCGGTCAGGTAAGTGTCTAAATTGTGGGATGTCGGGTTAGGATGTGGGACAGGTGAGTGTGTGTTTGTGTCGGAGGTAGGGTTCGGGTTAGGAAAGTGTGTGATAGTGAGGGACTGTAGTTGTGGGACGGTTAAGTGAGTTAGGGTTAGGGTGCAGGTAGGTGAAGTGTGCGATGGTGTCGGTGCTTGGGTTAGGGGTGGGTAAGTGAGTTAGGGTTAGGTGCAGGTAGGTGAAGTGTGCGATGGTGTCGGTGCTTGGGTTAGGGGTGGGTAAGTGAGTTAGGGTTAGGGTGCAGGTAGGTGAAGTGTGCGATGGTGTCGGACATTAGGGTTAGGGTTTAGGTTAAGGTTAGTGGATGTGTTGTTGTGTGCTTGTATTTGGCGTATTTGTGTCGGTGTTTTGTTGTTCGGTATGTTAATGTGTGGTGTGTTTGTCGGTTGTTTGGGGTCGGGATGTGTGTCGGTGATTAAATGCGTTGAGTGTATGAAAGTAGACCCATATATATATATATATATATATATATATATATGTGTGTGTGTATATATATATATATATATATATATACACATATATATATATATATATATATATATATATATATATATATATATATATATATATATATATATATATATATATATATATATATATAAAATATATATTAGATATATATATATATATATATATATATATATATATATAAAATATATATTAGATATATATATATATATATATATATAGTATATTTCTATATGTATATATATATATATATATATATATATATATAGATAGATAGATAGATAGATACAGATGTATATATATATATATATATATATATATATATATATATATATATATATATATACATGCACCACATATACACACACATACACATATTTATATATGTATATACATACACACATATAAATATAGATACACACACACATATCTATATATATATCTATATATATATATATATATATATATATATATATATATATATATACATATATATATATAAAATACACACGCACATATCTCTCTCTCTCTCTATATATATATATATATATATATATATATATATAGATATATATGTGTATGTGTGTGTGTGTATATGTACATGTATTTGTATATATGGGATCACTACGGAATACCGAAATTCCACAATCCAGAAATTCTGAATCCTGAGGATCAGATTTGCCATTCACTCCACTGCAGTGCGATGTCTGAGTTGGTTTATTCAATTTGCATGGGGTTTGGGGGCACAGCCCCCCCCACACACACACACATATATTCCAGAAGGGTTGCATTTTCTGGCTAGGTTTACTTAAATATATCAATAAGTCACTGGCAAAGAAAGAGTGTGTGTGTGTGTATTTTTCTTTTCTATAAATGTATCCTTAATCTTTTCTTGATCTCAAATTTAGTTTAAATGGTTCAAGATAACATGCAAAATATACAGTTATTCCCAAACTTTAAAGTTTTTCATGTTTACTACTTGTATAACTTTCAGAGTTAAATTCAGTATATAATCAACTGCCCAGACCCCCACCTGACGGACATTACGAATTTATGCAATCACAGAAAAAAAACACTCACTTATTGTTTTAAGACAGTTTTTAACTAGATTAATAATTGCTTCCATGAAACCAGAAGAATATACCATAGTATTAATATTCTGCCATGAAAGGAATAAATTATTTATAAAAGTCTCAGTCTTCCAAGGAGGAGACACTCTCTAATCAGAATAAGGAACCATCTTTTTACAGTCAGATATGATAAAGTTACAACATTGGCCATAATATCCAGACCAAACAGTCACACCCCCCCACCCAGTCAATATTATCATAGAACTTTAGTTATTCACATGCAGAAGCACAGCAGGGGTGGGGTAAAAGGGGCAGTTGCCCCGGGTCTGAAGTATTAGGGGATACAATCAGGCAGAACATTTCCTGCATTCTTTCTGTACTGGGCTGAATATCACTACTGAATGTCACTTTAGGGCTTCTTGTGAGTTAAGCTGTAACAAACCAGTAGTGGCTTACTACAGTTTATAAAATAAATTTAAGTCTTGTTTTTTCCTCACTGGAAGAGCAGGGGGTCGTGTTTGTGGTAAGGCTTATTACAGTAAAGTGCCCCCCCATTTTTTTTTTTTTGCTCTTGCATGCTTGGGAGGGGGTGCAGATCTGTCCGTAGTTTGTAGAAATCAACTTGCTGGACCAGAGTTTTTTTTTTTTGCTCTTTAATGGAAGAGCAGACTGGCAATGCTCTGACTGTAGTAAGTCAATTGCTACAATTATAGCAATCGGCTTGCTACAGTTAAAAGCTAATGTCCTGATGGGGGTGAGGTGCTACATCCGGGAATGACACTGGGCACTAGATTAGATGGTTATAGTTCTGCCCATATGCGTCTATAAAAGCCAAGGCCACTAAAGTTGTGTGAAGGAAATACCTCTTGGATTATCCAGAGCTTCATTAAACAAGCCATACAGAGTGTGATGAAAAATCAAAAACAGCAAATTTCAACTTTTAAATTCAGTTCTATTCATTAACTTCCACAATATTAATGATAAGTCTGAGAGAGACCAAATATTGCCTTTTTTTGTATCCTCTGCTTGAAAACTGGGAATGGTTCTGGGGACCTGTCTGGTCTGCCCTTTAAGCTATGACCTGGAGATGAGTCTTGCAGAGTCAAGGGGTATTCCAAAGCAGACTCAGAAATGCATTGTTTCAGTCTTTTAGAGGCAAGTTGTTCATTGTCCATGTTTTACAACTGGTCCAAGTGCAAATAAACTCTGTCTTCAATTTCCTTAATCTTTAGAATTGTAGTTTTTTCTTGTATCTGCCAACTGCTGATTTATTTTAATGAGTTCATTCATAATCAGGTCCACTTTCTTCCCCTAATAAAGAGTTACATTCTAATGGTGCAATGATGAACCCACCTTGTGTCCTGACTGGATGGACAATTGGGTTACAGCCTTTCATGGATTTTTATTCTAGCACACATGCATTGCATTGAAAAATTACTCAACCACTGCTCAATATTCCACACAGCAGGACAATGCTCTGGCTAGTAACAGATAACCGCCGCTCAATATTCCGCACAGCAGGACAATGATCGGAGTAGTAACACATAACCGCTGCTCAATATTCCACACAGCAGGACAATGCTCTGGCTAGTAACACATACACAAAAAGCACTTTTTTTTCTTTAGTTCTCAGAGTTTTTTTGGGGGAGGGGAGTGACTAAACATGTGGTTAACTACCTCCTACCTCTACCAGAAGTTCATAGATACCATTTTTAAAAGGACTTACTGTGAAAAACCTTTAGAAATTTCACTATTCCATTCTGGACAAATTACTTGGAGGTATACTCAGGTGATTGGATAATAGATATAAAAAGGCTGAATTGCAAAGATTGTTTCATCTGGTGGATCCCTTTGGTAAATCAATAGCCCTGCCTGAAAAGATTAGACATTTTTTAAACCTCACTACTGTGATAGCTAGTCCTATTGATTCACACTGTAGGTCACTGACTCTTTAAGCTGGGGTGCTGCACAGAGTTATGGGATTGCTGGGACCTTTGTTCATTGGTACTACATTTCATATAGTTTTTCTTTAACTAAAGCTGTTTCCAGTGACTGGTGCTCCCATTCTTTTATTGTGGAGAAGGGACTACCAGGAGTTCCCTCACTTCCCTTCTCTTTGTTTTGGTAGTGGATAACATACGTTTTTTATTCAGCAAAATCGCTCAGAGTTGGGTATTCCTCTGACTGGTAATAAAATTATTTCAAAGGTGTGCATGACTGGACATTATGCATGTCAGATCTTGAACAGTTGTTTTTGAAATACTTCCTATGTTTGGTGGAATGTCAGGTTTAAAAGTCAATAAAGATAAAATAGTTAGTCCCTATAAGAGCACTTGTTATGCTCTAAGTCTACCAGTGCTAGCCTTAGGTGTTAGATGTTATGAACACTATGCAAAGTTGTGATAAATATAAGCCTTCCTTTGGTGAACTTGTTCAATTAAATCTCATACCCATGCAGAAGTGCTTACTCTGAGAAAGGAAAAGTATGAATGATTTAGAAAAAGTCAAATCATTTTGCAAGGTTGTGAAAATCATCAGCGAGGCAAGACAAACAATTCAGGGTAAAACAACATTTAGGGATAATACCAAAAAGAAACATAAAAAAATGATTGAAAGTATTACAGTATTGTGCAAACATTGAAGTTAGTAGAAATTAGTACTGTTTAGCATAATCTGCCCCAATAAAGCACCCTTATTAGTTTGCAACAACAAAGAACCCTTAATAGCCTTCAAAGGCTAATACACCCCCCTCTTGTAGCCCACCATTGAAAGCAAATGCTGTCCAGTCCTAACTTCTCTGTAGCTAACTTGGTACATGTGGACATCTTGAGACAATATAGCAATTGTCTCATGTTTGCAGAAATCCGCTTAAATCATTAAAGAAACAGATAGAGTATGCAAGAGGTGTACTTGTACAATGATATTGGAGAATAAACTCTCACATATAGGAGTGTATAATGTTGTCAAATCCATGCACACAAGACCTACATAGGCTAAAGTATGCTGAGGCGCTATAAAGCTATCTTCTTATACAACAAAGATTGCATAGGCCACCCACTGGCAGTTATGCTTCAGCAATCTCAAAGACAGAAAAAAAACACTACCTGACACCATACATACAGTCCCCAAACACTAATCCCTTAAGGCAGGCACACACACTTCCTAGGACTTTCACCATAGGTAACTCCATTCATAACCATGCCCCTCTACCCAGACTGAACAAGGAGAATATAATGGTTAGTTGCTTACCTGGAGCTAGGATCCACCATATCACACACACACACACACACACACACACACACACACACACACACACACACACACACACACACACACACACACACACACACACACACACACACACACACACACACACACACACACATACATACACACACACACACGTCATTATGCTACAGGTACCAGTATGATTCCAACGTAATCCACGTAAGTGTAAATGACCTGGGCCAACTCTCCTTGGACTAGGTGAACAGAAAAATTGTGGAGCTCTCAGGCTGGTATGAGTCTAGCATTCAGAAGCATATTACCATCAATGAGGATGAAGCCACAGTATGAGCAAAAGATGATCGAGTTTAACAATTGGCTGCCCTTCTGGTGTCATTATAAGGAGATCCAATATTTGTCATCTTGATGGAACATGGTTAACATACCATGTTATTTTGCCAAGGATGGCCTGCATCTGTCCACTATATGCTTTCAAATACTGGCTAAAACTTTATCCACCACCATAGTGCCTTTTTAGGCAATGCCAAATTGATAGCCTTCCAGGTGAAAGATAACCATAAGGCCTTCTTCAGCTCCACCAGAAACCTCCAAGGCAGCACACAGCAATGTGCTGAACTGGCAGTTAATAGTTCACATTCACTGAACCTGGTAATATAGCAAACCTGTAAGCAGATAAACTCACTTCAAACTTTATTCCCTTCCACCCCTCAGCCATCCCTAAAGAGATATCTTCAGATATAATCCCTCCAACTATAACTAGGGAGCATATACTGACTGTGCTCACTAAAGCCAAGAACACAGTCTCAATGAGCCCCAATAACATCCCAGGATGCTTACTGAATAGTCTAAAATACAACTTATTAGGACCCCTGGAGTAACTACTTAACTGTAGTCTTAAAACAGGCTTTGTGCCATGAGAATGGAGGACTGTGATTGACATCTCTCTCTTAAGGAAGAACTTCCAACAGATCCTAGAAACTACAGACCCATTAGTCTGACTAGTCTTATTTGCAAAGCCATGGAAAGAATTATTATGGAGATTATCAACAAGGACATAGGAGTCCTCCAAATACTGGATCTGTCTCATTTTTGGCTTTATCAAAAGAAGGTCATACATAGTGAGTCAGGTGGCCTTCTTTGAAAAAGTCACTAAGGCAATGGATGAGGGGAAAGCAGTGCGTACTGCCTACCATATCTGGCTAAAGCATTTGATAAAATATCCCACTGAGGCATTGACAACAAACTTATGGAACTAACATAACCCCCTTTATAATATGCTGAATTGCTAGCTGACTCATGCATAAGACCCAGGAGGTTAGGATTGGTGAGGCCACCCCACAAAGAGGCTGGTCAGCAGTGGAGTCCCTCAGGGCTTTGTGCTGGGCTCACTCCTTTTTGGCATCTACTGCTTGGGTGTCAAAGCCAATTTCAAAGGCCTCTGACTGAACAAATTTGTAGATGATTGCAAACTGGGAGCAGTCAATGAATCCACCAAAGACAATTAACACCCTTCAGGAAGGTCTATCACACACAAACAAGCAAATGTTAGACCCTTATCAGTGAAATAAACAAACAACTCAGGAGATTAATAAAATCCACTAAAGTCAAGTTTAAAGCTTTATGGTATTTCATGCAGATAGTAACCCAGCCTTCGATGAACATATGTCCATAGTAGTAAAAAAAATCTTTCCATGTTGAGCAACGTATAAGTAAGTACATGGCATCTAGGTCCAAATAGGTCATTGTAACACTGAACTCAGCCCTTATCAGACCAATCATAGAGTATAATGCCCCCTTCGGTATGTACCTCACCAGACACATGCAGCAACTGGAACATCCACTAAGGTTCCTTACAAAAAGAATACAGGGAGTAAACATGATGTCCTACAGTAATCACCTCAAAACCCTGTCTCTTTACTTGGTATCATACAGACTAGTGAGAGGTGATCTTTGCCTGGCATACAAGGCATCCCTGGATCCTGCTTTGGTGAGCCTTTTGCACATGTGCAAAGCAAGCAGCATCAGAACTACTAGATCAAAGGAGCTCAGTTTTGTTTGTGACATAAACAGGATGTGTTGGAGAGAGAGAGAGAGAGAGAGATATGAGTCTCATAGAATTCCCATTCCCTGGAACAGGCTCCCCATCTCTGTGAAGCAGAGTTTGGCCCCAACCCTATTCAAATGCAACTTGGACCAATAAATGGGTAATTGGAAATTCAACCCTAGTCTCAAGCCACAGAGGCAGTCAGTAAATCACGCCCTGTATAAATCAAGTTTGTGGGCCAGTTTTGGGTTGTATGGCTAGGCTTATAAGGGTCCTAGTGGTCATTAGCTTTGTATAGACTTATGAACTTATGAAAACAGTCAAAGTCACAAAATAAGAGAAATAACCCATAAAAGGGCAATACAGATGTATACCATATACACCGATATATAGAAGAAGAAATCTGAAATGGAAGCCCAGATCAGAAACAAAAATAAGCATGTTTATAGATTCAGATGCATCATGCAATAGTGAATAAGAGAGTCTATAATTAGCTAAAGCAAAGGCCTATTCAAATCTGTGACAACAAAAGTAGAAACTTCCATTGCTAAAGAACCTCAACCAGTATGTAGATACTTATAAACAAATGTCAGCACAAATAAAACAGTCTGGGGAAAGTTTTGTGCCCTTTAATGCAAAGGGTCTTGGTTACTCAACTACCCAATAACAAAACAGCAGGCATCATTCAAGTCCAAACTACTACACCTATCTCTGTGGCATAAACATGTGAAGCCCTAACTACAACAAAGACAACTTGGGTTTGGCTAGTGGTCCATCAGCTGGAGACCTCAACACGTTCGAACAATGGACTACCTTTCAATCGCAGTAAATCAGATTGATTGTAGTCTGCCTTTTCTCACTCTCCACAGAGTGTGGGGAGAAGTAGCACCTTAAAATTTACTTGTACAATGTAATGTTTGTAAGGGCAGTATAGGCAGAGCTCATACAGCTCTGTGAGTTAATGGCACCCAGTCCAAGGTATTTGAAGTAATTTAGCAATCGGGCACAGGCAAATAGTTACACAATGGTTCCTGGCTAACATAGGTAAGGCAGTCACAATCACAAACATTTAAGGCATTTCCTGAAATGAGTTTATACCACAGTGAGGGAAAATTAAAGTTCAATCTGTTCTACTACTTAAATCTCCTCAATAACTTTTATATTTCGTTACAGCTATAACAACAATTTGCCATCAGTATTCCAGTCTGGACCCAGACAAGATAAACTAGAAAAACAGAAAGACTATCACCGAAAGATAAAATCTAAGACTTACACAGATTTCAGCAGACAGGGTAAGATGCACATTCTTGAAATAAGAAAGCTGTGGTTATAAAAGCAATGGACCATAGGTTAATATGACAAATGACAGACGTACCTTGATAAGGTGCTGTTTTGTTTTGAAATCTTTTTTACACTAATAACAATCACTCGGGTTTGACAAATGCCACAGGATATGACTTTTTTAAACAGATTGTTTCTCTAACCCCTCTGATGCTGGCAAGAACTGCGTGATGAAATCCTGCAAGATAGTGACAAAAAAGCAACATTTCTCAAGGACTGTGTGTGATATGAGATTTCATGATGATTTTCTTCTTCAGCTTACCATAGACCGAATAATACTGAAAGCCAGATAATGATTTTTGGTACTTTCTGTATAGCTATTTTAATATTTCATTGTTTAATCGTTTTATTCTTTCCATCTTCATGGATGTTGTGGTAGAAAAATGGATTTACTTTCATTGTGACAGTTACTGAACCAGACTGAGTAGATGAGTGTAACTGAGAAGGGATATGTATATGTAACATCCTTGTGTAGAGTCCAACAAAAAGAAATCACAGAATATTATGCCTAATCTATTTCAAGACTGAAAGGTTGGAAGCAATATTGGAGTGAACATGGTGGTGCTGTCTGAAAAAAGGCATCTAAAAACTGTCCAGCTTATTTTATAAATATATTTTTGTGCCTCACTGACAAATTTAGCAACACTAGAAGACATTGTGAGGTCATTCTCAGAGTGAAAGCCCCAGTAAAAATAGTCTGTGGTAGATAAATATGATGGCCAGCATACTACGGGGGTGCAGGCGTCAGCCAGCTGACCTGGTATATAGATGCCATGGCCAGCACCCCCAACCCACAGGGGCCAGGGCGTCCTGCTGACTGGTAGAGATGTGCAGTGGCCCCCCATGCTACCCGACAGTGTGCAGGCATCAGCTGACCTGGTAGATAGATATGATGGCCAGCTGACCTGAAGTAGATAGATATGATGGCCAGCATACTAACCCTAGATATGAGATATGATGCCAGCATGCTAAACCCTGGTGAGGTGCAGACGTCAGCTGACCTGGTAGATAGATATGATGGCCAGCATACTAACCCTGACAGGGTGCAGACGTCAGCTGACCTGGTAGATAGATATGATGGCCAGCATACTAACCCTGACATGGTGCAGACGTCAGCTGACCTCACCAGTCCTTAGCCCTCAGACAGTTACACCAGACCTTGGCTAACATACACATGCAGCTGACCTCAGTCCAGTTTTACCTTTACCAAGATTCAGTCCATATACACTTGCAGAATGCCTTGGCATACATATGCCTATATCAAACCTTACTTTATGTCTTCTTGTAATAGGTCTCATCCAAAGTGCAACTGTACAAGACCTCTGTCCCCGTGCACCTGCAGTAAATTTTGATCTACAAGCACTTTCAACAGCCCTCAGCTCACATGCAACTAAACCAGACCTCAACTCATTTATACAGGCACCTGGCCTCAGTGAACACTCACTATGTCAGGCCTCAACCCACATACAGCTGCAGCAGGTCTCAGTCTGCATGCACTTGCAGTATGCCTCAATATGCAAATAATTGCATCAGGAATTAGTCCACATGTATATTAGGGCTCAGCCGCATACACTTTCGGTATGGCTTCATCATACATATACCTACATCAGTCTTTATTCTGTCATACTAAGCTACGCTCCACATATATCTGCATCACGCCTTAACTCACATGCACCTGCAACAGTCCTCAGTCCACATACAACTGCACCATGCCTCAGCTCATATACACCTTCAACTTGCTTCATGTCATTTTCACAGGCACCAGACCATGGTCTACAAACATTCACATTTGTCCTTAACCCTCATATACTTGCAGTAAGCCTCAGCCCACTTACACCTGTGCCAGGACTCAGTCCACATACAGTTGCACCAGACCACTGTTGCATGCATGTATACCAGTTCTCAGCCTACATTCACCATCACCAGACCTTAGTTCATATTCACCTGCACCTGGC
Organism: Protopterus annectens; assembly: GCF_019279795.1. Classification (NCBI taxonomy): domain Eukaryota; kingdom Metazoa; phylum Chordata; order Ceratodontiformes; family Protopteridae; genus Protopterus; species Protopterus annectens. The sequence continues at coordinate 1,077,303,294 of NC_056739.1, forward strand.
ATCAGTCCTTTCTCTCTTGCAAACAGCCTCAGCCCACATAAGGCTGTGTCAAACCTCTGTCCACACTGATCTGCTCAGACCAGTCCACATGCAATTGTAGCATGTCTCAATGTTTGCATACTTGGATTAGGCCTTAGTCCACCTATACCCACATTAGGGCTCAGTCTTCGTGGACCTGCACCAGGCCTCAACCCACATTCACAATCAACAGTCCTCAGCCTACAGAAGTCTACACCGCTCTTCAGCCTACCTCGCACTGAAGCAGCTGGCATGCATAAACTGATGCACATATGTAGCTCACTAGAAAGAAGCTGTAAGTGATTCAGATAACAGTTAAGTAAAATAGAAATTCATGATGAGGACTTCAGCCCTCTGCATTAAACCATCTCTTCTCACTGGCCAGTGGATCAGTCTTCAATGTCTAATTCACTGTTTCATAGTTACCGCATTCCATGGTAAGAAAATGTGCCATACAGACACTCAGATCCTGATACCGTGCTCCTCATCCACTAGTATAGAGGGTGTTCGTGTTCACCAGTATAGTAAAATAAGTTAGGTATATAATTATCACAAGCTCTTCATTCAAAAGTGTCTAAAGCCAAAGGTCAGTATGACTGCAGATGAAGAGAGCTGCCTTGTCAGTTCACCAGCTAAGGTCATGGCATTCAAGACCAAGGAGAACCACTTTGTTTTATTTGTTTGTCTGATGACAGGATAAGCCAACTGGCATGAAGTCCCCTTTCAGCAATGACTTAGGAGTCATGATTTGACAGAGAAATAAAATTGTTAACTTACAGGAAACCTACCGCATACAACATGCAATATTTTATGCAACAGGACTTTATCTAATATTAACATCAGATTTTGAAAGCCTCAGTTGCATGATGATTCCAGATAAAGTTGTAATGCATGGAGTATATAGCTTCAAATATGTTAATGACAGCCCAGATATTTATATGTCATGTGCTGCCCATTTTTTCTAGGAAAAGCAGTCTGAATTAGCACCTCACAGAAAAAGGACCTCACCCAGGGTCTGTGCTGCCTACAGAGCATTCTGTTAAACATGAAACATTAATGGTATCAGAAGTGGGATAATGTACCTGCAACAGTGAAGAATGTTTGCAAAAGTGAAAAATATTTTTGTAGATGTAAAGAAATATAATTTTGTACTTTTAAATGCATAAACTTTGGAAAATAAATATAATTCCCAGTTTAAAAAAAAATGATCCAACTGAAAGCACCAATACTTTTCTTACTGGAAGGCAATACAGAAGAAAACTAAATGTTTGATTCCAAAGATTCTATTTATTCTGCACTGCAAATGAATTAGCTGAAAACCATGGAAATGTGCCATGTACCAGATTTCTGCATACTATCTGTGCAAGAAGTCTTAAAGGCATTTAATTATTTTACTTTTCTAGAGGTGGAGACAGGTTAACAATGTATAAAGGTTGCTTTATTCATATGTTGATGAAAGAGTGCGAGTACAAGGGTTATTTTACTGAAGGAGTTAAAACAAAAACTTAGATGAGCTAAATTTGCACAATATCAAAGAACAGCATTGTGAGAGGTCACTTAACCGATTAGAGTGAAGAAATAAGAAAAACAAATGCATACTTCGGATACGGGGAGGGGGATAGAGATTCATACTTCTTGGTGTTATTTTTGAGAAGGCCTAATCAGCTGTGATTAGTACGAAGCTGGGGATTTTTAAAGTTGGTGAACCTTCATCTTCATGTATATATATATATATTTATATATATATATATATATATATATATATATATATATAAATCCGCGGTGGTGGTGCTGCTGCGGTAGCGTTGTTGCCTCACAGTAGGATGCTGTCTGGTTCGATTCTCAGTTAGAGCGTCCTCTGTGTGGAGACATCCGTGAATGGGCATACCTTCGCTGGCAACTCGGCATGTAAAAAATCAACTGCCAATCATTAGCGGACCGGAGTTCCGCTGTGGCAACCTCTAACAGGGAAAAAGACACAACAACATATACATATACTCACACATATTTATCTATATATATTTTACTATGTGAATGTTGAGTGCACGGTCTGCAAAAGCGGGAATGTCGAACCTCATGTGGTTGATTCCTGTATCACTGACCTGCAATACTGCGAGTGTACAATTTAGCGAATCTCACTGTGCAT